>NC_136426.1:129381278-129573778 GCF_052849685.1 Lactuca virosa | reverse complement strand
TTTAATAAAATAATTAAAATAAGTAAAAGAAATCTTAAGAACTATAAAAATAATTACATGAAGATGAGCTTTTTCTCTCACTTCCTATCCTATTCCCTCTCTTCCCCAATTACATGAAGATGGCGATATATAGGTTCCATCATTTTCTCACCACTTTTTTAATAAAATAATTATAATAAGTAAAAACTAATCTTAAAAAATATGAAAATAATTAGTAGATATAAAACATTAAATCCAAATTAGGATCATTAAAAACACAGCTAAATAAGGAATCCATTATTTGAGGGTTGAAATTTGAGAGAGAAAATAATTAATTTTGTGCAAAGATAGAGAATGAAGAAATGTTTATATATAATTTGTTTTTCTTAAAATTTAAAATCGAGATGTTTAGGGTGGGTGGGTTTCGAGTCGTTGACCAATGGTCAAGAAGGAGAGAGAACGTATGAAGTTCGTCAAGGAGAAACTGCATGGACTTGATCCTCGATATCACCCTTCTCGCATCTGGTTCTTGTATCTCCTATATTGATATTGACACCGACTACCCCTAACTTTCATGTTTTATGTTATTTTACACATTTCAAAAACTTAAACCTACTTTTAGCGACCACTTCTACACAAATAATAGCTACAATTTCTAGCTTAGTAGCTTCGAACTTCGAACTATTTTTTTTCCAAATATACCCTTTAGTGTGAGTTTCATATCTAGCAAACATATAACAAGTCTTTATTCTTATATAAATTTTTAGACCTATTTTATTGTAGAATTATGTGGGCATGTACCATCTCTACGTTCATCGTATGTCCACCTTCAACGTACCTTCTTTGTTGCTAAGGGAGGAATTGATGCTTCTTCTTCAAGTTTCCATATCTCAAATGGGTCTCCCCTGTCTTTAACTATCGACTATTCCTCCCCTCCGTAATATCCCCTTAGCTTTATGGGAGGTAGTTATAACATTCTTAGTTAATGTCACATGAAGTAGATATAGGTGCAATGTTATGAGGATAGAAGCTACTATTTCTTGACCTTGTTTGTCTTGGATGTGTACTATGATTTCATTGTTGATTTGTGGGGCCCGATCTATCCTTTGACCTTATTGCCGCTTAGAAACTAAGGCAACGCCCCTAGTAGAAAACTATCTTAGGGAAGTTCATATAAATGAAACCAAAGCTTCGGGTGAAGTTGTTGGTAGTGCAAAGCTTTGATCATACAGCGAAGCTGCCTGGTGAAGTTTGCTAAGTGTTACTTCTAAGTGAAGCTGCAGGAGCAAGGTTGCGAACAAGGTCAGAAGGTCAGCCAAGAAGTAGAGCTTTAGACGAAGTTAAGAAATATAGTTAAAGACTTTGAAGCGAAGCGAAACTACGAAGCTCGTCGCTTAAGCTTATCCTTCGGTGTACACCTTGCTTCCTGTTCCATGATTAGAAGCGATCCTAAACTATGAACTTAAAATTGAACTTGTAACTTCGGGACCAAGTCAGCCATGTATGATCATGGACGAACTTATGTACAACCATAGACGATCATGGATGAACTTATTTACGACCATAGACGATCATGGACGAACTTATGTCATTGATGTCACGGCGCCCATATTCATAAGAATTTAGGTCTTTATTATAAATAGATATCCACAAATGATTGTAAACCCATTGGAGAAAGTGTGTGTTTTAGCTATTATCCATAAAATATATCTCTAGTTTAAATGCGGACGCACTTGATTATTCTGATCAAGTATGAACCACGTTAAACCCTCGTGCTCTTGTTGTTCCTTTAATTAGTATCTTCATTATTGCGTGCGTGTTTATTGAACTCCTTAATTCTAATAATCTCATTTCCTTTGTTGAAAACTTGAAATCATCGAAGTTGGGTGATGGGACCCAAATATTTTAATAAAAACACCTGATCTCATCCATATGTGGTCTGAGAGTCATATGTACTAAGATTGTTCGCTAGACATGGTCCAACATTTATTATAATAAATTAAGCATAAAGAATTTAAAAAGAAAATCAAATAACTTTAAAATTGTCATTTTATGTCTTGCAAAGACAAAACCACAACAAAATAATATTAACAGAGAGGGACTATACAAGTGAAAAATCCGAATCGAAACAAAATGTGCATATTATATATACGAAACCACATCAGCGATTTTAAGTTTACTCTAGCTTCAAATATAACTTGTGGGTAGTAAGTGGTAGTATGCATGGTTTTTGTAGTTTAGTTTACTAGTTCTAAATTTTAACCACATGAATGTTTTGTAGTTTACTATTATATGAGGATCATTAAAAAGTTATTTGTTCTAAATTTAAATGTAACATTCTTTAGCTTTTATGACCCGCTTTCGAGAAAAAAAAATATCAATTATAGCGTGTGACTCCCACTAGTTACCTACAAAAATCGACAAGAAATCACATAGTGAATAAATCTATTGGTTATGTAAATAAGATTTACCATCCTTACTTCTTTGCGAGACACGCGACTATTTCACAAATAAACATTTTGCGTGGTCCAAGTCGCTTCCATTGATTAGCTATGTTAGGTATCTACTGTTTCATTTCAGGTGCAAATGTGACTTTATCCACAATTATTTATTTAATATTTATTTATTTATTTTATCATAACTCTTCGATTCATGAACATGAAAGCAAAATTCTTACCAAAATGAGGGCTTTGATGACATCTCTATGAAAGATAAAGCCGATTGCATTATCTCTTTGTACATCCAATAAGATGTCAACTAGATCATGATCTTCACTACATAGAGTATCCATCCCTCTTCTCTTATTTACATGTTCTTCAACAACACATTCAAGAAAATCATCAAACTCTTTAGCGACTTTATGTGCTTTCTCCTCTAAACCGCTCAATCGGTCTATCCAAGCCAACCATGGAATATAACTTCCAACGTCGAAACCACCAAGCAGATGCAGAAACCTATCCATTATGTCTTCGAACTTTAACCCACCATATGTCCTCCCTAGACTCACCCTGCAGACTATGTTATTCGTAAGCCAAAAAAACAACTCATTAAGATCAACTAAAGAGCCACAACTTTTTTTGATCTTGTCAACCATAAAAGCCACTTCCTTTTCCCTCACTTGTTGAAATGACTGGACTCGTGTATTATTTAGAAGATGGACTACAGCGATGCTTTTCAATTGCCTCCAATACTCTCCATAAGGAGAAAATGCTATGTCGTTGGAGCCATACAAAAGTATGTCGGGAATTCTTAACTTGGGTCGGCTTGCAAATTTCAAATCATGGGTTTTCAAGATCCCTTTGGCTGCTTCAGGTGAGGAGGCAACAAGCATGGGCACGTTGCCAAGGTGTATCAACATGAGTGGACCATGTTTTTTGGACAGGGCCTCAAGTGAGCGGTGGGGGCTCAACCCTAGTTGGTGGAGGTTTCCGATGATCGGAAGCCTTGGTGGAGATGGTGGTAAATTTCTATTGGTCTTGAAAAGAGTATAAATCCATTTCAAACCGGTGAGAATTATTAAAACGATGCATGAATAGTAGAAAAGAGGGGAATTCTGTAAGAAATAAAACATTTCGCTTACCAAGATATTTATGATGCCCAATAATATGGAATGGTTTATATAAAAAGCTGAAATCTCAGCACACAACAATTCTTTATTATTATTTCTTGGAGCTAAGCGGTTCGTTTGTGTGGTATGCATTATATTACAAAAGATATACTGTATTACAATAGTGTATGGATAAGGACTGGTTTTTTTTTTTTTCGTAGATGACTTGCATCGAAACTGAGTTGTTGTTCAAGAAACATTTTGATAGTTCTGGCCGGTTTACATGTTAAAAGAAACATCATTAAATTTATTTTTGTTTAAAAAATACCGTTACACTTGTCGGAAAAATTTAATATAAATTTTTATATTTTTATTAACTTTGGACATACATAAATGTATACATATGCTGTATATATAATTAAATCTAAGTGAGTTTGTGTTTTCCTCCGTGAGAACTTCGAAACGATATATTATATGTCTAAAATGGAGTATATGTGAATGGCATATCGATACTCAAAGACGGGTATTTGAGAATAAAATTAGCAAAAGAGAGGAATGTGGGAATAGTCCCACATTGGTAGAAAGACCAAACTCAACTACGTTTATAACTTTGAATGCATGAAAGGCTTACAAGCTTGTTTCTATGATTTTACTTCAAGACCTACCTGCGCGTAGAACTTGCACATGGGCACGAATGCAGCTTCGTAAACTCGGACTCACACAACCCTCGTTTTTGCTAAACTTTTTGGTCCCTAATTTGAATTTTGTAACTAATGCATTAATTGTGTATTTATTGGCATTTATACACCTTCTTCCGGCAATTCTTTCAGGCAAGTGGATATATACGGCAGTTGATAACTTATTTTATTTCCTTATTTTTATTAGTTTATTTTAGATTTTTAGATCTTTTTATCATTATTGCATTGTATTTTATTTATTTTTCTTTAGTATGGATCGTACCGGGTGTTTTTTATGTTGCATGAGGTATTTTGCAGGGTTTTGGAGCTTATCGCGATTATGGATTAGAGCGAAGACGGACTTGTGGGCTCTCGAGGCGCTATTGGGCTAGACGGATCCATAAAAGAAGACTTGGGCCTTAAAGAGTTGAAGACTTGGATATTTTGGACTTGTGAAGATGGGTCATAAACTTCTATTTTTGGGCTTGGAGCATCCACTTTTGTAGCTAAATGATGATTGGTAGGTTTAAATCACATGGATATGGAGGGGACCAAATGAATCTTTGGTAGTGGAAGGGTGGACTGGAGGGATGAAGGACCAATAGCATTACAGCAACATTTGCGCGGGTGGAATTTTCATCGCGCGGGTACCCGCGCAACTGCCCAGTTTGGGCATTTTGATCATTTGGCACACCATAACCTTGGGGGATCAGATCTAGCAGCCATACTCTCGATTTTACACCATTGGAGAGCTGAAGAAGGCGATTTTGAAGCTCAAGACTCATTTCTTTTCATCTTTCCAAGTTATTGGTAGTTTCTTTATGCAATTAGACTTTTGTGATTGTTGTTCTATTGTCATGAGTGGCTAAACTCTCTATTTTGGTAGAGCTTGGCTAAAACCTCTGAATGTTTGTGGGTTTTTGAAGGATTTATGCTTATTTATCGTTTATCTTATGTCTATGATTCTAGTTCATATTTCCTATGCTTGTTTAGTGCTTTGATCATGAGCTTGGTACTTTACTAAGCAATTGTTGGTTTATTTCTTTGGTTTGGCATTGAATCATTGAATTTACTTAGAACAAGGGCTTTATGATGGTAGAAATCATCTCTAGCTTATGAATCATAACTCCTTTATGGATGTGTAAGCATTGACATCCTCTAGGAATTGAGGATTTCTTCATTCTTAAGGCTAATCAACTTCTTGGGTTCAATTGCTTCAATTGGATCTTTGATTTTGATTAAGAAGGTGTGTTGTGGGCTTCCCCAACCTCCATACTACCTATGAGAAATCTTGGCATATCATGCTTCATGATTGCTATAACCAATTTGGGGTGAATGATAAGCTTCATGTTAAATCCTAATGATAAACACACAAATGTTCATTGTGTTGAATTGCCTTGGTTTACCAATTCTCTCCAATATTTGAGCATCTCACTTTCTTGCTTAATTGCAAGTTTTTAGTTATTCAAGTCTTTTAGTTTTCAAGCAATCATAACACCCCCCCCCCCCTTTTAGTTTAATTGTAGTTAGTTAGTTTATTTTCACTAGTTCTATTGGATTGCATTGGTGATTGAATACAACCATTTCCCCAAGGATCGATACCCCTTTTATCATTATATTACGTTTTATTTGCAAACAAAGGGTGTAATTTGCTTGGTGGACTTGACATCCCACCAAGTTTTGGCGTCGTTGCCGGGGAAATTGGTTATTGTTATTTGATTGTTTATGCCTAGGTCTACAAGAACCGGTGAACTACTCTACAATCCGGAAATTAAAAAAGAAGCAAAAAGGTTGAAAAAGTTAGCCAAACAAGCAAAGCAACAACAACTAGTTCAAGCTTCTTCCTCTTCTCCACTAATCAACTTAGAAGACCAAGTTCACACTTCAAGTGCTACCGACACCGAGCCGAGTTCTCCAATTGTTGGTCATTCCTTTGAAGACATTCCGTTTGAAAACTACATAGCCATGAATCACACTCCACCTCACAATCCCAACCCAAACCCAAACAATCAAGATGCCAATACACCACCCCAACAACCAAGACAACAACAAGAACCTCTCATTGATATGCCACCTTGGAATCAAGCCCCTCCTCAAAACCAACCCAACTATCAACCACCACAACCACAAAACCAACACTTCCACCAAAACAACCAACCTCAAAACAATGTTTTTCAAGTTCAACAAGTACATTACCCAAATCAACCCAATTACCAACACCCTCCAATGTACCAAAACCTGATGTACCCACCACAACAACCTCCCTACAACCAATACCCTAATTACCAACCTTATCCACCACCAATCTACAATCCCCAACAATACCCATACCCACCTTACCAACAACATCCTAATTACTTGCAACAAAATCCCAATTACCCCAATCCACCCAATCCCCCTCAAGAGTTGACACTTCGACAAATGATGGAAACAGATGTTACTCATGCACCTCTTGCTATTGTTTATCCCGCAAACCGCCGAGGAATTGAATTGAATTCAAGTTTCATACATCAACTTACCAAGTTCCATTTTGAAGTCCTTTCATATGATATGTGTTAGCATGTTGCCCGAAAATGTGACATTGGATGATTTCAAGCTAACCGCCTTCCCGCTCACCTTGGAAGATAAAGCTAGAGAGTGGTTATTTAACTTACCACCGGGATCTATTCACACATGGGAAGAGTTACTCAAAGCCTTCAATAGCAAGTTCTATCCCACCTCCCGAATTTCAAGCCAAAGAAGTGACATTTTGGGGATTCGTCAAGGAGAGCATGAGACTTTTCATGATTTTTGGGAACGATTCAACAACTTGTGTACAAGTTGTCCTCAACACAACATTCCCGAACAACTACTTCTTCAACAATTTTATGAGGGTATGAATGAAAAGGATCGAAGGATGATCGATGCCTCAAGTGGTGGTGACATCTTCAACAAGACACCTCAAGAGATACGCTTGCTTTTTGGAACCATTTCTCAAAATCAAAGGAACTTTAGGACTCGAAATGACATGAAGAGAAATTCTCCACAAGTAGTTGGTGAAGTTAGCAACACTCAACACTTAGAATCAAAGCTCTTGGATTTGACTAATGTGCTAAGTCAAATGGTGGTGGGAAGTGGTCAACAATTGATGGTGTGTGGTATTTATGCCATGACGGGCCATTATACGGATAAGTGTCCCACTCTTGGAAGTGAACCGGAGGATGTGAATGAAATGGGAGCATATCAAGGTCAACCAAGACCCATAGGATTTCAAAACAACTTCAATCCAAATTGGCGGAATAACCCAAACAACCCATACCCACCAAAGCAAAATTCACCAAACATTTTGATGAGACCCCAATTTTCTCAATACCCATCACAAAAACCTCCATATCCACAAACATCTCATCCCCCTCCAAATTACCAACAACCTCATCAACAAGGCCAATCAAGTGGTAACCATCAAATGAGTCTTCAAGAACTCGTTACTTCTTTTGCTCAAAGCCAAACCCAATTTCAACAAGTGACCAAGAATACTTTCTCCAACATTCAAGCACAAATTGGAGACTTGGCCACCGCTCTCAACAAGATGGAACAAAGGGGTAAACTTCCATCTCAAACCGAGAAGAACCCCAATGTGAGTGCAATAACTTTGAGAAGTGGCAAAACACTTGGAGAAAGCAACCCTAAAAGAGTTTCAAGAGAAGAAGAATATGAGGTTATTGTTGTTGAGCCTCCGAAGGTTGAAGCTACCCCAAAGGACCCGATTATGCCAACCAATGATCAACCCGACTCTTCCAACAAGAACATCAAGCCATTGGTCATACCACCACCTTTCCCCTCCTGGTTAGCTTCCTCAAAGAAACTAGAGGAAGAAAAAGAATTTCTTGAGACTTTCCGCAAAGTTCAAATCAACATTTCACTATTGGATGTCATAAAGCAAATTCCGCGCTATGCCAAATTTCTTAAGGATTTGTGCACCAATAAGAGGAAGTTTAAGGCGAATGAAAAGATTCAAGTCAATGCAAATGTGTCCGCGGTTATCCAAAAGAAGCTTCCACCCAAATGCAAGGATCCGGGAATGTTTGCTATCCCTTGTACCATTGGTGATTTGCATGTTGAAAGTGCCATGTTAGACCTTGGAGCCTCAATCAATGTCATGCCATATTCGGTTTTTCAATCTCTCAATGTTGGTCCTTTGGAAGAAACCGGAGTCATTATTCAATTAGCAGACAAGTCAAGTGTATTTCCAAGAGGTGTGTTGGAGGATGTACTAGTTCAAGTCAATCAACTAGTATTTCCCACGGACTTCTATGTCATTGACCTTGAAGAGAAGACTCATTCCAAGTCATCTATGATCCTTCTTGGAAGACCTTTCATGAATACCGCTCACACGATAATCGATGTCCATAATGGGAAGATCACCATGGAGTTCGATGGAGAGACCATTCACTTCAACATCTTTGAAGCAATGAGGTATCCTAGCAATATTTCTCCATTGTATCAGGTTGATGTGATTGAGTCAATCACCCAATAATTATTCGAGTTATCAAATGGGGATCTTTTGAAGATGGTGCTCAACATGAGTCTTGATGGTGAAAGTTTGAAGAAAACATTGGATATGTATACATTGGACTCCGAAGTTGAAGAGATTGTAAAGACTTTAGAAGTTAACAACTCAACAAAAAAGGATGTTTCTCAAGTTTCCTTATCTCGTTCTCCAAACAAGATGCCACCTTCCATAATCCACCCACCCACACTTGAATTGAAAGTCTTACCTAGCCATTTGAAATATGCTTATCTAGGTCAAGATGAAAATCTACCGGTGATCATCTCTTCTCAATTGAAAGACTTTGAAGAAAACCAATTGATTGAAGTCTTGAAAGATCATAAAGAGGCCATGGGGTGGACAATAGCGGACATTAAGGGAATAAGCCCTAATGTATGCACTCACAAGATACTCATGGAAGATGATTGTAAGCCTAAGAGGGAAGCTCAAAGATGATTAAATCCTCCCATGATGGAAGTTGTCAAGAAAGAGATAATCAAACTCCTTGATGCGGATATGATTTACCCGATTTCCGACTCCAAGTGGGTTAGTTCGGTTCTAGTGGTTCCTAAGAAAACGGGAATCACGGTTTTTGAGAATAACAAAGGAATAATGGTACCCACTCGAGTTCAAAATGGATGGAGGGTATGCATTGATTATCGAAAGTTGAATTCAAGCACACGAAAAGATCACTTTCCTCTTCCTTTCATCGACCAAATGCTCGAGAGATTGGCGGGCAAGTCACATTATTGTTGTCTCGATGGATACTCGGGTTTTCATCAAATACCCGTTCCCCCGAAGATCAAGACAAGACAACCTTCACATGCCCTTTTGGCACGTTTGCCTACAAGCGAATGCCCTTTGGATTATGCAATGCCCCCGCCACATTCCAAAGATGCATGGTGAGCATCTTTTCAGATTATGTAGAAAATATAATTGAAGTGTTCATGGACGACTTCACAGTGTATGGCAATTCGTTTAATGAATGCTTGGATAATCTTGAGAAGATTTTGAAAAGATGCATTGAGAAGAAGTTGGTGTTAAACTTTGAGAAGTGTCACTTTATGGTCAATAAAGGCATCATCTTGGGACACATCGTCTCCAAAAAGGGAATTGAAGTTGATAAAGCAAAAATTGATGTCATCCAAACCCTTCCTTACCCAACATGTGTTAGATAGGTGAGATCTTTCTTGGGCCATGCGGGATTTTATAGAAGATTTATCAAAGATTTCTCGAAGATTACGCGTCCGATGTGCCTCCTTCTCCAAAAGGATGTTGATTTTGACTTCAATATTGCATGCCAAGAAGCCTTTGACAAACTCAAAGACTTACTCACCTCCGCTCCAATAATCCGTATGTATACCGTATGTAGTGATAATTACAGTTATGAATGTCATTATAAAGTAGTGATGTAAAATGTAAACTGTTTCTGTCTTAGTGCATATGTTTAGTAGTGAAAGTTTCTATACTTGATATTTTTTAGAAAAATCCCAAACTATACCGATTATAGCTTGCATGTATAGTGAATAGCGTGTCTGAAAAACTATGCAATTTTAGTGAAAACGTCCCTTATGCTCAACGCAATACAAAAGGGATTAAAGTATGAGGTATTGCGTAAGCTTGAAAACATTTATGTTTAGCTTGTATTCCCCCCCTGAAAACATTAAAAACATGGAAAATGTAGGGGTATGAACTCACTGTTGTTGTGTGAAAACGTTGACTGAAATGAAGATCCTCGAGTTGTTGCACGTGACACTTAACGAAATCCTATTATCAAATAAATACATATATGTATCTAAATTAGTGATTTCGTTAGATAAAGTGTTAGAGGAACACTTGTGCTCGGTTGAGGAATGTTACCGGGACTGATCGAATCGAAGGAAATGGATTTTCAGCCAAAAGCACCACTTAAGAGGTGTTTACGGTCGTAAACAAGGGTTTACGGTCGACTGGTAGTTTACGGTCTCTGAAGGCTTGATGAGTTTACGGCCGTAAACTCAAGAACAGAGTTTACGGTCTTTGAAGGCTTGGACCGTAAACTCAAGAACAGGGTTTACGGTCTTTGAAGATGGACCGTAAACTCAAGAATGATGGGGCTGATTTCGAAGAGACAAGCGTTTCCAGGCGTTCCGAAGTGGCTCCAAACGGTGTTTCTCGATGTTTCCCGAAGTTTGAAGGTGTTTTTAGGTGTTTACGGTCAAGGTTCTTAGAGGGAGAAGGAGAGAGTTTTTGGCCAGAAATGTTCAAATGAAGGTGGAGGTCTCAAATTTATAGTGACTTTGTGGTCGGTGGTGGGAGTCCACCTTTTGCGGACCGTAAACAGGTATAAGGCCGTAAACTTGTTTACGGTCGTAACCTCACTTAAACCGGAAATGATTGATTTTTAGAGATATTCGGGTTTCCGCGCGATTTTTGGTTCCGAATCGTAAATAATTTTAATTATATATAACTAGATTATTTTCTAAACCAAGAAGTTAACGGAGAAGTTAATGATTTCGAAATTTTATTAACGGAAAACGCGTAACGGAAACAGGCAAAGTTTCGGGTTGTCACATGGGGCCCGATCTATCCTTTGACCTTATTGCCGCTTAGAAACTAAGGCATCGCCCCAAGAAGAAAACTATCTTAGAGAAGTTCATATAAATGAAACCAAAGCTTCGGGCGAAGTTGCTGGTAGTGCAAAGCTTTGATCATACAACACAGCCGCTTGGTGAAGTTCGCTAAGTGTTACTTCTAAATGAAGCTGCAGGAACAAGGTTGCGAACAAGGTCAGAAGCAGCCAAGAAGTAGAGCTTTAGACGAAGTTAAGAAATATAATTGAAGACTTTGAAGCGAAGCGAAACTACGAAGCTCGTCGCTTAAGCTTATCCTTCGGTGTACACCTTGCTTTCTATTCGATGATTAGAATCAATCCTAAACTCTGAACTTCAAATTGAACTTGTAACTTGGGGACCAAGTCAGCCATGTACGATCATAGACCAACTTATGTCCGACCATAGACGATCATGGACAAACTCATGTCATTGATGCCACGACCCATGAGCCCATATCCATAAGAAATTAGGTCTTTATTATAAATAGATATCCACAAATGATTGTAACCCCATGAGAGAAAGTGTCTTTTAGCTATTATCAATAAAATATATGTCTAGTTTAAATGTGGACACACTTGATTATTCTCATCAAGTGAATCATGTTAAACCCTCGTGTTCTTGTTGTTCCTTTAGTTAGTATCTTCGTTATCACGTGTGTGTTTATCGAACTCCTTAATTCTAATAATCTCATTCTCTTTGTTGAAATCATCGGAGATTGGTGATGGGACCCAAATATTTTAATAAAAACACCTGATCTCATTCATATGTGGAATCGTCTAAGAGCCATATGTACTAATTTTGTTCGCTAGACATGGTCCAACATTTATTATAATAAATTAAGCATAAAGAATTAAAAAAGTCAAATAACGTTAAAATTGTCATTTTATGTCTCGCAGAGACAAAACCACAACAAAATAATATTAATAGAGAGGGACTATACAAGTGAAAAATCTGAATCGAAACAAAATGTGCATATTATATATACGAAACCACATCAGCGATTTTAAGTTTACTCTAGTTTCAAATATAACTTGTGGGTAGTACATGGTAGTATGCATGTTTTTTGTAGTTTAGTTTACTAGTTCCAAAATTTAACCACATGAGTGGTTTTGTAGTTTACTATTATGAGGATCATTATTCATTAAAAAAGTTATTTGTTCTAAATTTAAATCTAACATTCTTTAGCTTTGATGACCCGCCTTCGAGAAAAGAAAAAAAAATCAATTATAGCGTGTGAGTACCACTAGTTACCTACAAAAATCGACAAAAAATCACATAGTGAATAAATTTATTTATTAATATTGGTTATGTAAATAAGATTTGCCATCCTTACTTTTTTTTCGATACACACGACTATTTCACATATAAACATTTTGCGTGGTCCGAGTCGCTTCCATTGATTTGCTATATTAGGTGTCTACTGTTTCATTTGTTTCATTTCAGGTGCAAATGTGACTTTATCCACAATTATTTATTTATTTATTTATTTTATCATAACTCTTCGATTCAAGAACATGAAAGCAAAATTCTTACCAAAATGAGGGCTTTGATGACATCTCTATGAAAGGTAAAGCCGATTGCATTATCTCTTTGTACATCCAATAAGATGTCAACTAGATCATGATCTTCACTACATAGAGTATCCACCCCTCTTCTCTTATCTACATGTTCTTCAACAACACGTTCAAGAAAATCATCAAACTCTTTAACGACTTTATGTGCTTTCTTCTCTAAACCACTCAATCGGTCTATCCAAGCCAACCATGGAATATAACTTCCAACGTGGAAACCACCAAGCAGATGCAGAAACCTGTCCATTATGTCTTCGAACTTTAACCCACCATATGTCCTCCCTAGATTCACCCTGCTGACTATGTTATTCGTAAGACAAAAAATCAACTCATTAAGATCAACTAAAGAGCCACAACTTTTTTTGATCTCGTCAACCATAAAAGCCACCTCCTTTTCCCTCACTTGTTGAAATGACTGGACTCGTGTATTATTTAGAAGATGGACTACAGCGATGCTTTTCAATTGCCTCCAATTCTCTCCATAAGGAGAAAATACTATGTCGTTGGAGCCATACGAAAGAATGTTTGGGATTCTTAACTTTGGTCGGCTAGCAAATTTTATATCATGGGTTTTCAAGAGTTCTTTGGCTGCTTCAGGTGAGGAAGCAACAAGCATGAGCACATTGCCAAGGTGCATCAACATGAGTGGACCATGTTTTTGGGACAAGGCCTGAAGAGAGCGGTGGGGGCTCAAACCTAGTTGGTGGAGATTTCCGATGATAGGAAGCCTTGGTGGACATGGTGGTAAATTTTTATTGGTCTTGAAAAGAGATAAAATCCATTTGAAACTGATGAAAATTACTAAAACGATGCATGAATAGTAGAAAAAGGGGTAGTTCTTTATGAAAGAAAACATTTCCTTTGGTTATTGCCTTATTGGTACCAAAACATTTATGATGCCCAATGATGGAATGTTTATATAAAAAGTTGAATTCTCAGCACACACAATGATTGTCATATTTCTTGGAGCTACTCACCTAAAGGGCGTTTCTGGGGTAGCTATTATTATAAAGGAAAATATGGTTTCTCAAGTTATGATCATTAATTTTTATTTTTATTTTTTTTCATCGTCGTCAATGATGGTCGTCAACGATGGTCTATATGGTTTGAACCCTTTTAGTATCGAGGAAAATGACTTGGAGGTAATTACTTTTCGTTTTGTTTACGTTTAGGCAATTTTAATTTTTTTTATATATATTTGACCATTTAACTTGTTAAATGATTAAATGTGTATAAAAAAAGAAAGTTGTCTAAATATGAATAATTTTTTTTTTAAAAAATTTCTTAAAACTATTTATAATTTCTTACAATATTTTTATGATATTTTGTTCTAAATGTTTTTCTAATACAATGTTTTAAAATTTGTTTATACTTTTTTTTAAACTTTTTTTATACTTTCATATGATTATAATACAAGTGCTTTTAAACCAAATATTTTATAAATGTTTTAAATTTTTCTTACAAGTTTTTAACTTTTTTTTATTTTACATTTTCATACAGTTTTTTTTTTATAATTTTCATACAGTTATTTCTAAACTTTCTTTTACAACATTTTTAATGTTTCATAGATTTTATATGACAATTTAATATTTTTTTTATAACATTTTAAAATACTTTCGTTAAACACTAGATTAAAACGTTGAACGTTGTATTAAAAAAAATTAAAAATTTATAAACTTCTAATCATTAACCTAATAAGTTAGTGGGACTATTGTTGAAGTTTTGTCTTAAAATAACGTACTAACGACCCTAAGATTAGAAATATCAAAACATATAAATATCAAGGACCAAAACTATAAATTAATCTCTTTTCCCCGTTTAGCCTCTTATCGGACCTGTTCTCTGCTACCGTTCTTGACATCATTTTTTCCGGCGGCATCTCCTCTTCCGGCTGCCTCACCTCCTCCCCTGTACCACAACGCCACCACCATCCCCACCCCCACTGCCTCTTTTTCCCCTTACCTGAATACAACTCACGAAAACACACCTCAAAATCATCCGAACATATCTTTTCTACTTCCTATCTTAAAGCTCCAAATCTTTGAGGTTTGAACATCCAAAAAAAGAAGTTATCACTTTTGAACCGAAAATAATCAAGATTTGAACCCATCTGAAAGCTCAAAATCCAAAAAATGTGTTATTATTTTGTTTTTGGTTAAATAACTTTTTTTTTCTTGATGAACAGATGATGAGAGGTATGCCGTATGCCATTCGAAGTTGCAGATTTTCAACCTTTGACAGGATCTAATAATAAGTTTAACGACGGTAGTTTTGGTAGCAACAACAGTAATGAACCCATCTCTGTTCTCGACACACGGCGGAGTCTAAGCCCTTCCACCTCAACCTTATCCTCCTCCTTCGGCAGCGGTGGTAATGGCTGCACAACCACCGCTGGTCCATGATCACTAGGTTTCGGTCCAAATTTTCGAATAAACTTATAGCTGATAACACAGCTCCGATTTCGATCCAAATCTTTAATCACTTTCCTGAAATCATCTCTGCTGCCACCGCCATGAACCCGAATTCCCATCGATTTCACCGACCATAGCATTCATGGTGTCCCAGAAATTTAAGTTCCGGAAAAGGGTATTGAAGAACAAGTTCCAGTCTTTTGACACCTTTTGGCCCAAACTTAGCCAACTGTGTGGCCGGATTTGAGGGATGGTAATGAGTGAGATGAGATGAAGGGGAAAATAGAGACGAGGAAAGAGATGCCTATGATATTCAAACCGGTGTAGTTGACGAAATATATGATGATTGTAGAAAGCAAGATTGCTAGAGTTCGAGGTAAGCCGGAGGAGAAGATCGGGATACTCCATATGAACGGGAAGATCAGGAATTCGAGAATGACGATCCAGTCTCCTACACCACCTCCACGAAATCGCAACCCAGAATCGGAGGGGTAGGAATTTGGGCGGCGTTGTGTTACAGTGGAGGTCCGATGATAGACTAAAAAGGGAAGAAGAGATTAATTTACAGTTTTAGTCCCTCATATTTATATATTTTAATATTTCTAGTCTAAGGTTGGGTCAGTAAGCTATTTTAATGGTCTTTGAGTTGTTAAATAACGATTTTGTTATATGATTAGACTTAACAGAAAAAAAAAAATAGGGATAATGGCTTGATAGGTTAAGATACTTTTTAAAATGTACACATTTAGTCTTTATTTTTTTTTTTTGTAAAATAAACCCTTATACTTTATTTTTTGTAATAATGCAATCATTGTGACCGTCTATACCCGGTATACCGGTCATATACGAATTTTCTTTTAGGGAAAATGACTTGATAGGGTAAGATACTTTTTGAATTGTACACATTTAGTCCTTATTATTTTTTTTTGTAAAATAAACCCTTATACTTTATTAATATGTACACATTAGGTCCTTTTCACCGAATTCTACAGGTTTTGCTGATGTGGAAGCATAAGTGGCACTAAATAGCAATTAATTAGCTTAGTCACCGGAGGTGGGTCATCCTCCAGCAACAAGAAAAGGGCGGCGACCCTTCTCTTTCTCGTCTCTCTTCCTTTTGGTCGAACATCAACAGCCAAACACCCTTTACATGTTGTGTTTCTCCGATCTGTCTCTCTTTGCCTCCATCTTTGAGATATGTTGCCAGAAAAAGAAGAAAGAATCGACGAGGGGGCTACCAGAGCAGCTCCTCGCCGCCAACTACCGTCTCTACTTCCTCCTGCCTCCCCCTTCGACCTTGTTGTTTTTGTCATCATTCCTCCTTGCTACCAGTGATGTGTAGGAACACACAAAGGAGTCGCCGGAGATCGGGGTTCTTCCTCTTTTTCATGATGAATAAAAGTTGGAAAAATCTCGTTGTGGATATGTGGATGTCACCTGGGTATTTCATTTCAACAAAATAAAAGAAAGGGAAAATGACTTGATATGGTAAGATACTTTTTGAAATGTACACATTTAGTCCTTATTCTTTTTTTTTTTGTAAAATTAACCCTTTCACGTCAGCAAAGCCTGTAGAATCCGGTGAAAATGACCTAATGTGTACATATTAATAAAGTATAAGGGTTTATTTTACAAAAAAAAAACAATAAGGACTAAATGTGTACATTTCAAAAATTATCTTACCCTATAAGTCATTATCCCAAAAAAATAAACAGCGCTACCCTTGATGAAAAAAAAAAAAAAAAATTAAGACCAAACTTATTTTCTTTGGAAGAGACTATTTTTTAAGATTTTTCAATTTTAAATAAAATAGCAAAACATATATGAAATGATGGAACTAACCTATGGTAGGTAGGATAGCAATTACTAGCCCTCATTTTCTTCACATTCGTATTAAAAGTTTTGAATTTTTTTTTCCTATGTACACGGTGCCTAACCGAGAATTAAAAGGTGCAACTACTACTTTACTAAGCTTTAATAAAATGAAGTCCAAATTTCTAAAACAAACAACCCACTAAATGAATTAATCTACATAGAATTAAAAGATGCAACTACTACTCTATCAAGCTTAATAAAATAAAGTCAAAAGTTCTAAATCAAACAGCCCACTAATAAAATAAAGTCAAAAATTATAAATCAAACTACCTACTAATTGAATTAATCCACATAGAATTAAAAGATGCAACTAGTACTCTATTAAGCTTAATAAAATAGTCAAAAGTTATAAATCAAACAACCCACTAAATTAATTAATCCACCCAGAATTAAAAGGTGCAACTACTACTCTATTAAGTCTAATAAATGAAGTCCAAAGTTCTAAATCAAACAGCCTTAAATGAATTAATTAGCCCACAAAATGAAAAGATGATGAACGGTGGAATAGAAAGACGAACAGTGGAATTAATTAACTCATCACAACATCGACTCAACAAAGGTAAACGAGGGAATTAATTAGCTCACAACATCGACTCAACAAAGGGAAACGAATTAACACTCAACAACGATCCACAAAGGGAAAAAACAGATTTTACTTTTTGCTGAAAGAACGATGACTTGATTTGTGGTGTTGAAAAAGAAGTATTTATGGATGTTAAAATCGAACTCGTGACGACGGGTTTTCGAAAAATAAATAAAAGAATATGTGAACTTTAAAATATAAGACTTGTGAATTAGCTTGTTATATGTAATTTAAAAAAAAATTACCTTTATTATCTTTTATCGGAATTTTTTTGTGCTACTTTTACAAAAGTTTCTTGTTCCACTAAAGACAATACGGCAGCCTCTGATATCTTGACTTAACTTATTGTGACAAGTCTCTTTAACTCCATAAGTGTATCGGGTGTAAGTAGTAGGGGTGAGCGTGGTCCACAGGTTGATATATATATATATATATATATATATATATATATATATATATATATATATATATATATATAGAACGATTCACTTGAGATTAAAAAAAAATAAAGATTTTGAGATTCAACCTCAGCCACATATTTCTCATTTGCCGTTCTAACGTTGTAGCATACCGACAGCAGCATGGTATGCATAATCATAAATGATTATACATATATGTCTGTTCACAGACAGAGTAAGCATATATGATTATGACAGTTGGTGTCAAAAAAGATGGTGGACGGAGGTGACGAATGTATAAGTGACGGAGGTGACAGCGGTGGGGTCGACTGGTGTTAGAGGTGGTAGTAGTGGTTGTGGTGGTAGCAGTTGTGGTGGTGGGGATGGTGGCAGAGGAGAAAGGAACGTACGACGCTATATAATCATTTATGATTATAACATGTCTACCACATTGGCAGTCGGAGGATTAGAGCGGCAGATATAAAATATGTGGCTGAGTTTGAATCTCAAGATCTCTATTTTATTTTTAATTCCAACGGAACCTATATATATATATATATATATATATATATATATATATATATATATATATATATATATATATATATATATATATATATATAGGTTTAGGTTCTATGGAAAACAAAAAACCCTAAAAATAAAAAAAAATGCATAAAAAATACTTAGAGATAACAAAACTTTTTTTTGAAAAAATCGCACTTTTTAACACAAAATCGCTAAAAATGTTTTTTGAAAAAAAAAGTGTTTTTAAAAAAATGATTTTTTTTTTGTTAAGCGAAATTTTATAAAAAAAGCTGCGCTTTTTTGATGTGTAAAATAAAAAAAAAAGTTTTGTGATGTCTAGGTATTTTTTTTATGCATTTTTATGATTTTTAGGGTTTTTTTGTTTTCCATATAACCATTCCCTCTATATATATATATATATATATATATATATATATATATATATATATAGGCTTAGGTTATTCTATTTACACTAATTATTGTGTTATTGTATGCATAAATGTGGGCCAATCATTTTACTTAATTTAAGAAAGTGATTAATATATATTATTAAATTAAATATAATTAAAAAATACCATCTAATTTCATTCTAAGGGTATTTTAGACAAATGGGATAAATTTAAAAAAGGAAAATTCCATATTTTTGGGGATAATAAACTCTCTTGATTTTAAAATTCTAATTTTTTTAATTATTTTAATTTAATTATAACGTAATTTTTATAATTAAACCCGATTTTATTCTGTTAGAATCAGATTCTCTACAAATTTTAGGATACATGTTTCTATTAGAATGATATTCTATGCGAATGCCAACACCGACTAATAAACACATTTTTGGATACAACTTCAAATTTTTCATTACATTCTTAAAAAACTAAAAACTTTATATAATAGTCTATGACAATGAAATACTCACTAATAACAAACAAAATTATGTATATTATTCGACCTTAATATTCTAGCAGAATATATTATTACATATACTCCTATCATTCTATTGTAGATTATTCTATCAGAAGAATAGCTCTTTCCTTGATCATCCATGAAATTATACATTTAACGAAAATAACTGTCATGAATCAAATCATGTAAGAATAATATTCCCTGAGAATGCTTAGAATCACTTTCAAATTTGCGGTCCGTTCTTCAAGCATCAACTTCTGTCAAAACAAAACCAAAATGTAGTTTAGATTCCAACAGAATTGGAATTCATGATTCCATTTCAGAAACATTGACGAGCTCTTGAGAAAACAAAGCAAAAATCTTTGCAACGCTTTTCATTTGTAGAAGAAAAATTGACACAACATTAACATGCAACATACAAAAAAATTATGAGTTTATTACCATCCATACTTGGCTTGTGTTTCTGCTTTTGTGAGAAAGCCTTTTGAGCGCCTTTCTGCCAATTCCATCTCTTTAGATCTCATATCAAAGTATAAAGATCCAATCTAATGTTTCCTCTTGTGCAGCTTCGTTGGCTTCCCCTTCCCTGAAGAAGCCGGCTGAAAATAATCCAGAATATGAGACTATAAGTACAATTCTAGAACATCAAAAACATTTTCAATCTTACAAATTGAAACAGGGTTCTTACTTCTTACTATGAGACCAAGAAAATATAAGCAATTACCTGATATGAGGGCCCAAAAGCTATTCCAGTTGATTTGACTTGGTCTTCTCGTGGTCGATTCTTCATCAGTTCATCCTCACTAACCTCAATTATCTCATGCGGAATCTCATTCCTACCTCTCTTGCCAGGAACCCTCGTCATATTTTGTATAGCGGCTGCTTCTGAAATTTCTGGCTGCATATTTCTGTCAATCCAAATTTCTGAAAACCCTAATTCCCAAAATTCAATTGAATCCCCACCTGTCGTCGGACCCTCTTCTGGTCTCACCCCTCGCTGTTAGAATCAGAAGAGAGTAAGCGGAGAGTTGCTAATCAACCCTTGCTGCCCTCGCTTCACCCTCCTCTCCATCCGATTCAGTCGATTAAACCACCTAAAACACCCCCTTGGAGATCAGCGATCTTCTTTGCCTTTCCCATTCGTGTGGCTGCTGATCGGGCCAAAAAAAAGAAAGAAAACGCCGGTGATAGTCGGTTTTGTAGTCCGTGATTTAAATTGGAGAGATTAGGTCAATACCATGATTATAGGGATTAATTTTGGAAGTTACTAAACAAATTACTAAATTACCCTTATTTATTTATTTAATTATTTAATTTTTTATTTAATTTTGATTGGCCCACATTTATGCATACGATAACACAATACTTAGTTTAAACAAATGAACCTAGCTTATATATATATATATATATATATATATATATATATATATATATATATATATATATATATATATATATATATATAGTCCTAAAAGAAAGACCCAAAAATTTCATTTTAAAATTAACAAACGGTAATCCAAAACATTGTCATACAACCAAGATTGATCAAAGTGTATTACTACATCATAAAATATTAGAGTAAATCACAAAATGCGGAATGAGGTGGAGTGTGCTCTGTAATCATCACGAGTTCTTCCCTTTTGAACCAGAAGTACCTGAAACATAAACTGAAAACCGTAAGCACAAAGTTTAGTGAGTTCCCCAAAATACCACATATCATACATAATAAACACATATTGGGCCCCCGCCTGGCATCGAGTCCCAGCCGTCTTGGGCCCCGCTCAGTTTACAAATCTATCAATTATCAGGCCTCGCCTGACATCGGGCCCTGCCCGATACACATATAAACATATAAACATATAATCCTATTAACGCATGCGATAATCACAAAGATAATAGCATACAATACAGTCATCGGGCCTTGCTCGACATCGAGCCCCGCTCGGTATACATACCAACGCATACTCATGCAAGAGTCACGCATACATCTAGCGTCCTAACATAATAAACCATCGTCCCACATTGGTGCCTTCGACCCGCTAAACACGGTGAGGAAACTCACCACAAGCTGCTGAGTCCCACAGATAAATGTGACATCCCAAAATTTAAGACCAAAAATTTCATTTTTGATTAAGTAATTATAAAACCAATAGTCTAAAAACATCCATCATGTCATCCCATATCAAAACCAATATATCAATAATCAAAACATGTCATCATAAAACAACATCAGAGTATAACTCCCAAAGATCTCATGTGCGAATATCATGGTGTGATGCGCTGCGATCATGCCGGCTCATTTCCTTTTGAAGAAGAGGTACATGAAACCAAAACTGAAAACCGTAAGCACGAAGCTTAGTGAGTTCCCCCATCATACTACATACCATACAATAAACATATTGTCAGGCATATCTGGGTGCCCGACCTACCCTGATGAGCATACCTGGGTGCTCAACCTACCCATGTCAGGCATACCGGGGTGCCCGACCTACCCTTGTCAGACATACCGGGGTGTCCGACCTACCCCTGTCAGGCATACAGGGGTGCTCGGCCTACCCCCGTCAGGCATATCTGGGTGCCCGACCTACCCTCCGGTTTATTTCAACCGGTTACGGGGTCTATTTCACCCCTACCACTACCACATAATATCATCTCATAAACATACTGTCAGGCATATCTGAGTGCCCGACTTACCCTCCGGTTTATTTCAACCGGTTACAGGATCTATTTCACCCCTACCACTACCACATAATAACATAGCATACAAGCACATAATCTCTACAGATAGTGACATACCAGACAATTATCACACAAACAATCATCTCTACTATAAACAACTACTAGTGGGTTGGCATTGGTGCCTTCGACCCGCTCATACAGGGAAGGTAACTCACCTCAAATACTGGCAAGTAGCTGAAAAATCCTTGACTCCGGATATCAACCCAACTCAAGCTCCTAAACATAAAATATTTCCTTTAAGTACCCTTTCATACTCATTATCCCTTACGGGTTAACTTTGGTCAAAGTTAAAGTCAAAGTCAAATTCAACGCTCCGAGTTGACTCGACTCGTCGAGTTTGCCCTTCAACTCGCCGAGTTCTCAAGAATCATAAAATCATGAAATCGCGATCCAACTCGTCAAGTTTTCCTCCAACTCACCGAGTTCCCCCTTAACTCACAGAATCGTGAAATCATGATCCAACTCGTCGAGTTTTCCTCCAACTCGTCGAGTTCCCCTTAACTCACAGAATCATAAAAATCACAATCCAACTCGTCGAGTTTTCCTCCAACTCATTGAGTTCTTCCCTTTAACAGAATCGGGACAATTCGACCCAACTCGTCGAGTTCCTCTATGAACTCGTCGAGTTCTTCAGTCAATCAGTCCTTCTTAATGCATTAAGTCACCATTCTTCAAACCAGGGCCCTATCTTCTGGATCTAAGCTGGAAATACGTGTAGAAGGTTAAAGTTTCCAACTTTACCCATTAAGAACCTCTTCCCAAGGCATAAACTCAAACCCTAACCCAAAATGGCTTAGGTTCAACTCCAAAAGCCATCAAAACTTCAAGATAGACCATGGGGTCATAGATCTAGATTCTAGGGACAATTTGGTCACGTAATGCTCCCATCTTTACTTACATGCATGACCTAATCGGGCTTAAAAGACCAAAAAGATGGTCTAGAAGTTGCATGGGACTTCCATAGACATAAAGTTGGCACCTTTATGCCATGAAGTCCCCTCAAGACCCTAGATCTGAAGGTTTTCCAAAATGGGACGTCCAAATCCCAACCATCAACATACTTGGACCAAAACATGAAGCAAAACATCCTAAGACTAGATCTAAGCATATCATGGACAAGGTTGAAGCTTTCTACCTCAGATGAACGAGAAATGAAGCCCAACTTCTGGATCTACTCTCCTCTCACACGTTCTTGCTCCTTCTTCAAACTCACCAAGAATACACAAGATTAGCTCACAATCACTACAAATAGCTTAGGGTTTCGAGATTAGGGTTTTGGGCAGTGGAGGCTGGAGATGAGGCCAACACCTTGGGGTTAAGGTGTTTAAATAGGGTGCAAAACCCCGGAATTAGGGTTTCATTTCAGCCAGCCTACTCGTCGAGTTGAGACCTCTCAACTCGTCGAGTAGGTTTCCAAATTCGCGTCCAATTCATTTATACTCGACGAGTTTGGGGCCTCCAACTCGTCGAGTTTATATATAAAAGTATTTAATTAAAAATTTAATACATACTAGGAACCAGGCGTTATAATTCTCCCCCGCTTATCTCAGACTTCGTCCTCGAAGTCTGCTGCGGCTGGAAACAGCTATGGATAGTGCTCCCTCATTTCATCCTCTGGCTCCCACATCCATTATGAGCCCTTGCGGTGCTGCCACTGCACCTTCAACAACTCTACCCTCTTGTGTTAGACTGTGAGCATAACATCATTCCTATGGTGTACATGCAACCCTAATTGCTTTGATCTAGGTTTTCTAATTTGAACATACAATTATTAATACCAAAGCAATAACCCTACGACTAGCACACATATTTCAAAATTGACATATGATTAGGGTTAAAAAACTTTACCTCACTTGTTATATTGTAATAACAAGAGTTCCTTGACCTTTGAAAGCTTAGTGCCCCAAGTGTTGCACCTCTAATGGAGTCACAAACACCACTAGCAACAAGGAAGAACAAGAGAGAGAGAGAGAGAGAGAGAGAGAGAGAGAGGAGAAGGCTTCAAAAGTCGGCTAGGGTTCCTTCTAAAGGCATAGGCCGATTTTGAGAGCCATTGTGGTTCCTTTTATAGTTAAGGATTACTAGGGTTTTCAACTTGGAAACCCTAATTCCCTTGCTTAGGCCCTAAGCAACATATGGACTCCCATTGGACAAGCCTTGGACGAAATCTTTATGGACTCTCATAGAGATTTCGTCCACCTGATACCAATAAGGTCCATAAGCCCAAACTATAAATATTACCGATTTACATAATCAGTCCCCGTTAATTTAATCAGTCTCTTTTGATCACCAAATTAATTCCAAATTAATTTTTGATCAATACTAATTAAATAATATGATTTCTCAATTAATATATTATTTTTATAATATATTAATAAATCATAATTAATCCTCTTTCTCCATAATCCATCCTATCAGTTGCTATGGTGAAGGCAACCCAAAAGGACCATGCTCATAATCAAATCAAGTACATACCAAAATAGTCATGGGCTTAGACACCTAATCCAACAGTCTCCCACTTGGATAAGTCTAATAACTATTTTGTAAGTACGACTTTAGAACCTGATTAGCAATCGTAGCTTTCAAAAGCCGCTGTCAAACTCTGGTCTTATCATAAACGCGTCCTTTAGATAAGGGATCATATATTCCTCCATTCTAGATATCGTATAGACATGAGACATGGATTATAGTCATTCTCTCTGTCTATGTGTTGTTTCCCGAATTCTGATTTAAGATGACTGACTAATTGAACAAATCAAATCAGCCCTGGCTTGGCCAAGCGCTTTAAGGTGTCATCACTAAATCATCGACGGGCCCACAGATATTGCTTTTAACCCTCTTAGGGTAAAAGGAACGGATAAACTTCGACTCAAATGCTTGCTTGTGCTTACTCATCAAATCACACACAACAATGTGTTTTATAACACCAAGTTACTGGTGCGTTTACATATGTCAATGTGCAACCGACTTGCAAACACTACTAGAAAAACAGTCTTTTACGACGCACAATGTGTGTCGTAAAACGCTCAGACGACGCGCAAATTTGTGTCAAGGAAGGCCCTGTCATAACGAGAGACGACACGCTTTTACGCGTCATCTATTTACGACGCGCATTTACGACGCACATTTACGACGCGCAATTACGACACGCATTTACGATGCGCGTTTACGACACGCAATGCGTGTCAAGGAAGGCCCTGTCATAAAGGAAGATGACACGCATTTGCGTGTTGTAACCTTACGACGCACATTTACGACTCGCATTGTGTATCATTAAAGCCCCTGTCATAAAGAAACGCGACACACATTTTTGCGTGTCATAAAGTTAAATGTTTTAAAAATTATATATTTTGATAGATTTAGTAATTTTCA
Source organism: Lactuca virosa (assembly GCF_052849685.1). Lineage (NCBI taxonomy): Eukaryota > Viridiplantae > Streptophyta > Magnoliopsida > Asterales > Asteraceae > Lactuca > Lactuca virosa. Next base: position 129,548,076 of record NC_136426.1, on the reverse strand, counting down.
AATTAAATAACACATTAAAAATCTCATAATACAAAATAAAATACCATAAACAACAAAGATAATTTATTTCACTAATATGTCAAATACAAATAATTATTCCAATAGTGAGTAAATGCAATAAAAAAATGAACTCAAGAGAAGCAGAATTTATATACAGTTGCATTATCTATCTTACTATGTGCCAACAACTCTCTGTGTGTTTGCTTTTGCTTGAGTCTCGTTTCCTCCAAAGCTTCTAGCCATGCCAAAGTATTATATCTTAGGGTTCATGTCCAAATCAAGTAAAACATTTCTAGCTTAAATTCATCAAGTCCTTGGCGTGAAGTCTTAGATAGACGCTTAACTGCATTCTCCAATCCTTCTAGAAGACCCTAGAGATCATTATTGGCCATGTAGCAGGATCAACCTACCAAAATAATACACCAAATTAATCAAAAGCTGAGTTTCAAAGATGACATGGCATCACAAATGACATATAAACCGGAAACTGTATATGACATGAGTTATTCATAAAACAATAAAATTTTATATCTACAACCTTGGCCAGCTGTTGAGTATGGATAATGTCTAAGCATCTCTGGAAAACAGGTTGTGAAAACCATGCAAATCCACTACCCGATGCCTGAAAGACAATGAAACATGTTATTTTTCTAACGGTTATGGTTTTATATATAATATAAACTCTGTAGATATAGTGAAACTGTGTTGTTTATTACTGTGTTTGATATTGAAAGTTAGGTTAAACACAAGAAAAAAAGTTCCTTGCAATTATCAATGTTATTCAAATACAATGTAATTTTCAGTACTAATTATATTGAGTATTCAACATACCATGTCTTAATTAAAATGTTTCATTTGTTGAAATTTCTAGTCAACACACTAACCTTTTATGAACAATCCTTTGTAATGTTTGGTATCTCAAGACTCTTCTATTACTGAGTCCTTGGTAATGAATGCAGAGGAGAAACTGGTGCAACCTGATATTATTAAAGAGCAGGTATTTCTTTGCTATCATTTGATAAATGGATATAGTTGTGCATCACCATTAAAAGAAGGGAAAGGTGTGGTCACTGGAGAATACAATATTATAACTAAATACCAAGATACTCTTCTACTCATACAAACAAACAAACCCAATATTTCTCACTTGTATATTTTGTCAAATAATACAATAACAACTCACCAATATTCTCTCACCCATTCCAATTCCATTCCATTCCCATCACAGTAACATCTTCATTACCGGATTGAAAACTTCTCATTTCCATTATAATAATTTTATCTAAACACCCAAAAATCAACATCTTCACGCATGCAAATCTTTATCTGAACTCCACACACCTAACTTTTGAGGACTACTTTCGTTTACAGTGTTCACTCCGTTTTCCACATTTATCAAAGGATCACTCTCGCTCTCCTTCAAAAATATAAAACAATCAGACAACGAGAAAAATATATGAGGAATGGAATGGAATAAGCAAGGGAATGGAATTGATGATTACCTGAGATAATTATGTTAATGGTTCAATGACTTTTGGTTGAGCATCACGAGTATAGAAATAAGAATAGAGCACCATGCCAACAACAACAATGAGGATTCCAAGAATGTTTCTCCAACTAAATGGATCATGTAATAAAACATATCCAAAATCCAAAACTAGGCATGTTTTAAAATGACCCAATACTTGATAAGTTACAGGAGATGTTTTTCCAATCACCAAGAAAGTACTGAAGTTTACTGATACTGATATCATGCAAGAAAGAACAATAAACCCCTGCAATTTAAATGAGATTGTTAAAATTAGCTACATACTTTCACTTCTTTCTATTGCTGCATTGAAGTTTCACCTTTTTGCTTATTAAGGAAATAAAAGTAGGATGATGTTATAAACAAATCAATGAAAGTATGTTGATGTTTCTTGCATTAAACTTCAAGTGATTAAAAAAAGGGCATTTTTGGTACTAACCAGCACTAGAGGAGTATATTTGAAGGCAAAAACATTCTTATTTGTCAAAAGGGCATCTAAAAATGGGCCCACGATGAACAATGTAAGAGCTAGATAAGGGCAAGATTGGTATAGAAGTTGAGTTGATGAAACCTTGTATTTCTTTTGGATTGTATTTGTCATCTGAGATAGATCTGTTAAGATCCAACATATAGGTCCCACATGACATAACATAGCAAATGTCAATGTGAAAAATCAAAAATACTGTAACTTTTTGTCCTACCCAAAAGACACAAATACCCTTGTGATTCTCACCATTAAAAAAGGCCTAGAAAGCTTGTCAATGGGAAAAAATTGCAATCTCTTGCCTCACCCGAAAAAGGTGGGACAAGGATTTGATTTGGATCTCTCATATGTGAAAAAGACGTAAATACCCTTGTGATTCAAAATATTTAAAGCAAGGATACAATCTGAGCAACACAAGTTGTAAGGACTGCTAGCAGGGATAAAACACTGCCCAACATGTTGAGTTGCAGGTCAGTTACAGTTGCAATACCAACTCCCATGAGAAGAACAGTAAGTGAGAAACGGATCTTCTTGCTGTAAAAAGTGATAAGTCATGAGGGTAAAATTGTCTGAATGGACAAGAAATTTGGCATTTGGGAACACAACATAATTGTCTGTATACATTGCCTAAAAGATAAAAAAAGAGTAAATTTTAGGTAATAGTTGTGAACCTGATTTGTAGATGAACCTGATTTATTGCTATTTAGTTCATGATCAATAAAAATGATCCCAGATTCAACATCAATGAATGTTGCTGGCATATTATTGTGAGTACTCTCTCTGCATTCAAAATATTCTTCAACTTTGATTCCAGATTCAGAAGCAATGAATGATGCTGGCCCATTAAATTGTGTTAAATCACAAAAGAAAGAGTGCAATTTTTGCAAGAAAATACAACTTTTTACAATGGAAAATCATCTTTCTTGCAAAAACACAAAAGAAAGAGTACAATTTTTGCAAGAAAACAAGAAAAGACCACATTTTTTTTCATGCTAAATCATCTTTCTTACAAAAAAACAACAAAAGACACTAAGTTTTTTTTTTTTTTTTTAAATCAAATCTTGAAACTTGAATGTCTGTCATTACCTGAGATTACTAGAAATCGCCATGTAAACACCATATCCCACACTAGTAGCTAAAATAGGTATATTCTCCAGTTCATCATCATCAGATTTCTGAACAACTTTTTTCGCATTTATCAATGTATTTGTCATAACTATCCCCACCTACCCACATTTTTTAAAATCAATAAAAAAATTCCAAATTTTTATTCAAACACTTTATATAAATATATACTTGCAAGTCATAATAGACTAAAATTGACAAAAAGATGAAAGTCAATAGTCAATAGCACTAAATGTTAAATTTAAAAAAAGCCAATGTATTAGGGTGAGCATATAGTGCATATACAGGTAGCAACTCACATTAAACATGTCACATGAGTTGTCTCAAAGATTCATGTTTTTTATAAAACATTGAAATATTATCTTAAAGTTGTTGAGCCTCCTTGTACCCCTGTATCATTCAGATCACAAATAAGGTGGTTATGATGGATTCTTAGTGAACTCAGTCATATTTTCAACAAACCCTTAACCAAATCCTTCATTACATATATTTTAGTTTCCTTTTTCTCTATGTTGTTCACCTATATCTCCAATACCCCTTTCACCCTAATGTGTCGAACTCAATGGAACATTTTTAGCTAAAAAGTAAGAAAAATGTAATGACAACTCATACCATTTTGCAAGCAAGGCACATACATGAAGACAGGGGCCTTGATCCGATAATCAAATATTGCAAAACTCAGTGAAGCAAATAATCAAACACTTAGTGGGCAATAAAAATCCAACACATTAAAATAACAAAATAAAAAAAAACTTGCACCAGACATGGAAATAAAAAATAAAAAGAAGCTTGAACACAATAAAAAAGGAAGTAAGTAGTTGGGGATGATGATGAACAGTTAGTGATGATGGATGTATTTTCAACATATGATTTACCTTGAGATCCAAAATTAGCATGAAGAATAGGAATCACTCTGATAACCCTGTTGCAAAGACGTTCCCACATCATTACGCTTGTCAAAATAAGAAATTACATCAATGAATTTCAAATATCCGTTTTTAGTTTTCAAAAGTAAAAACTTAATTGTTTTGGTTGAAAAGAAGTTTAGGGAGGTAAAGGAGAAGGGGAGAACCTGAATGAACGAATCTGACATAAGGTTAGATGTTGTTACCAGAGACGGTAACAATGGTACTCATAGATCACAAGATTAAGAAGCAGGCACTACATTGATTTTCTAGAAAGAAAATGACAGACATTCAGTAATCAATCCAAAATCAAAAAACCCCCAAAATGTTAAATATTCATCGATAAACCAATAATCGGCACGTCACCTACACTCGACTCGATGACATTGTTAGCTTCCCGAAACTCCAACGACGCTGTTAGCTGGCCTGGACTCCGACGACTCATCTGACCTACACCACGACGACGTCAGTTGTACCGGCGACTCATCTAATCCCAAATCTGACCTTCAACCTTCGATTTCTGATCTTCAACCTCTAACTTGATCCCTATAGTTTCGAAACCCCAGAATTGACCTTTCGAGGAGGAAGAGCAGATATCGTTGTTCTGCCTGAACACGCTGATATAAAAGCGCTAGCTCTTAGGTGCGCACTTGTGAGGTCTAGAACATAAAAGCCCTAGTCCTTGTTTGATATCGGGGACAAAAAACCTTAAAACCACCAGCGTTTTGAGTGTGAGGAGTCGTAGACCCCCAATCGCCGACTCCATGACTTCAGCTCCCTGATTACAGAATGCGTATGAGTCAACGAGTAAAGAAAATGCATAACACCAGTCCCTATAGTGGCTTACAACACTGAGAAAAAGATTGGAAACATCAAAACAATCGTCGTCGCGAGGCATTTGATCACGAAAGCAAGAGCAATTATGCTATGAAGATGAAGGCCCTAGGGCTTTTTCTTGCTAATTGGAAGAGGCGGAGGGTTTTAGTTTTTGGGATCCAATAGGCGGGTGAAATCCCGCTTAAAACGCGTGTTTCATTAAAAAATTATAAAGCGACAGACTTAGATGACACCCATTTTATGAAATGCGCCCTCCGCATTACCATTTTTTTCTTTTCTGACGCTAATTTTAGGGCACGCACAAATGTGTGTCCTCTATCCTTCATATTTTGCAAAACTGACAATATTTTTTAGGGCACACACAAATGCGTGTCCTCTATCAGCGCGTGTCATTGTTTGCGCGTCATTAAAGGGCTGTTTTCTAGTAGTGAAACTACAACTCACATGTCTCCGTTTCAAGAATATAAGATATTATCGTCTCACAATCACCCGTAATAAAATCCATGAAGTGATTCACGTGAGCGTGGGTTTAATCCAATACTCAAATCTTATTTCAGGAGTACTCATGAACACTGTATCAGACTTTTGCTATGTATAAAACGCTTTAGACAATCTACAGTCAGATTCATGACAGTCTTACCTCATTACCTACTTCCAAAGTATGATTGACTGTGGATGTTTGAATAACCTAGTTATTCTGGAAGTCAAAACATACGAAGTGAAACACAAGATTAATCGAATCCAATATGGCCTCAACACTTTGAGTATAAATAAAACACCTTTTATTTAATCATCATATCGATTACACATTAATCATTGTAGGACATGGGCATAGGCATAGGCATAGGCACATGCATAAGCATAGGCATAGGCATAGGCATGGGCATGGGCATTGGCATGGGCATGGGCATAGGCATAGGCATAGGCATAGGCATAGGCATGGGCATGGGCATGGGAATACGCATGGGCTTGGGCATAGGCATAGGCATCGGCATAGGCATAGGCATAGGCATCGGCATAGGCATAGGCATAGGCATAGGCATAGGCATAGGCATAGGCATAGGCATAGGCATGGGCATGGGCAAGGGCATAGGCATAGGCATAGGCATAGGCATAGGGATAGGCATAGTCATAGGCATGGGCATGGGCAAGGGCATAAGCGTAGGCATGGGCATGGGCATGGGCATAGGCAAAGGCATATGCATAGGCATAAGCATAGGCAAAGGCATATGCATAGGCATAAGCATAGGCAAAGGCATATGCATAGGCATAAGCATAGGCAAAGGCATAAGCATTGGCATAGGCATATGCATAGGCATGGGCATGGGCATGGTCATAGGCATAGGCATAGGCATAGGCATAAGCATAAGCATATGCATAGGCATAGGCATAGGCATAGGAATCTGCATGGGCATGGGCAAAGGCATGGGCATGGGCATGGGCGTGGGCATAGGCATAGGCATACTCATTGGCATAGGCATAGGCATTTCCATGTGGACAGGCATGGGCACCGACATAGGAATGGGCATGGGCTGGGCATGGGCATAGGCATAGGCATAGGCATGGCAATATGCATGGTCATGGGAATGGGCATCAGCATGGGCATTCACATGGGCATGGTGTAACACCCATAAAATTCAAGCCAAATTAAAACTTTTTAATACATTTTAAAACCATCAAGTTATTATAGTTTGTTTTCAAAATAGTTTAGACATCAGAGTATCCCCAGAATCAATTCATAAAACCATAAAATATGAGGAGCTGTACGATCACGCCTTTGCCTTCCTGCGATCATCTGATGTACCTGAAACAATAAACTGAAACTGTAAGCCCGAGAGCTTAGTGAGTTACCCCAAAATACCAACACCATACAAACATAACCATATCATATAACCAATACAGAACAGCATGCATAATGAGTCGTCAGCCTGACAGGACCGCCTCACAGGCCTTCAGTCTATATGGACTGTTCTCCGAGCCTTCGGCACATCTGGACCGCCTCGCAGGGCCTACAGCCTATCCGGACTGCTCGTCGGGCCTTCGGTATGACTGAATCCCTTTGCAGGGCCTTCATGTTATCCGGACCGACCTGGGTATGTTGGCCTCCAGCACAAAGCAGGACTGCCTCAACCCAACCCCAAATCAAACAAGCATGTGTACATAAATATCATACACGTGCATATATATAACAGTCATACCAATCTAACAGATCACCAATCATAGCAACATCCTATAACCAGGATACCGACCTAACTAGGTCACTAACATAACATCATCCTATATACCAGGATACCGATATAACAATCATAATAGCATAACAACATCCTATCTACCAGGATACCGATCTAACAGATCATAACATCATACAAGCATACTATAACCAGGATACCGATCTAACAGATCATAATAATATGACAACACCCTAACTACCAGGTCATTAAACATATCACCATCCCAATTACCAGGATGCAAATCAATAAGCATATCATGCAATAAACTCAAATACAAATCCGATAAGGGTCGGCGTTGGTGCCTTAGACCCTGTTGATATAGTGAGGAGAACTCACCTGGCACTGCTGAAGTCCCGCGGATAAAACTCCAGCTACTGGTTGACAGCTTCCCGAACTGTCAACATCAAACAATACCCAGTTAATAATTGGGTTCCAAGCCCAAAGCCCAACTCACACTACAAAACCTAATAGTCAAGTAATGGGCCAAAGCCCAACACATGGCCCAATTTTCCAAATTAGGCATAACCCTTCACATGGGCCTTACCCCTTAGGCCCAACCATCCCTCCTGGTCTAAACACTTGGCATACTAATGGCGCAATACCTCATAACCATAAAGGCCCAGTTATGGCCGATCTATGGCCCAATTTTCCAAATTGGGCCCCAGTCCTCACATGGGCCTTATCCTAAAGCCCATCTAATTATTTTGGTCCATTAACTTGTTATTGGATAGCCCATCAATAGTCCAATCACTAAAGCTCAATAGGAAGGCCCAACTCAAGGCTTAAGTGAAAATAGGGCTTTCATATGAAATGATGATTAGGGTTAAGGGTTTCTTACTTAACCCATTAAGGACTTAATCCATTAAGTCCATTATTGCCTTAAGTTAGTTTGCCAATGATTATTATTTAATATTTCAAGTTATTAAATAATCTCGTGTGTGTCCTGATTAATTCTCAAAATTAAGGTTTTAAGCCATTAGGATTTTCCAAATCCAAATTAGGGTTTCCTACCTAATACTAGCCCATTATTCAACCGGTTGGGCTTTTAGGTCACTTTGGGCCTCATTGGGCCCATTAAGATTTTATTAGGTCAATTAGGGCTTTATTGGGCCCCATTAAGCCCACTAGAGTTTCATTAAGCCCATTAGGGTTTCAAGCATCCCAACAAATCAATACCACGATGCAAAGCACACCGCCACCCGACACGGCGGCCGGGGGTGGCAGGAGGCGGCAGCTACCACCTCACGGTGGTGGTTAGGGTTTTCTTTTCCATTATTTCACTTTCTAGTTACATGTTACAATGCTTATACCCAAAATATTCACACACACACTAAATAGACAAACATACACACAGCCACCCTATGGTGGCCGGCGGTGGTGCATGGCGGCAGCCACCACCTCACGGTGGTGGTGGTGGCCTTCTTGTGAAATCCGACCAAAAACCACAGCCAAAACCACATACACACATCCTTCTGTTGCGAGATAAACCTAGCCACCCACCTGGCGACGATGGTGACACAAGAAGTCCGGCAGCAGCGGCTTAACGGCAACGTCGGCGGCAGCAACCACGAACCCCACAGCCGCAAACGCGACCGGCTTCTCTCACGACCACAGCGTCGGTCTTCTTCTTCTACTGCCACCACGGAAATGACGACATCTGATGGCAGCGATGAAACAGTACCAGCAGCAAAAGATCGGTTAGCGGCGACGCTCGACGGCCCTAGCGACGATGGCGGCATGGCTGAAAGGCGGGGCAGGAGAAGAAAGAGAAGAAGAGGCGTCTGAGGACGCTATCACACTGACCAGATGTCGCTCCAGTCGGCTTTCTTCGTTCGCGCATGGCGTTACCGGCAGCAAAGGTGTGACGGCTTCACAATGGGGAGGCAGCAGGCGGCGGTCACAGCAGTGGTTCTTCGATTCCTCCCCGGTGCAGCTACCCTCAACAGCCCTCGGTGGTCTCTCTCGGCTACGCACAACAACCGGCGACGAATGATGGTGATGATCTGATGGCAAGACGACAAGCGACGAGGTGGCGGCCAAGAAAGAGGATGGAGATGGCGGCTGGTGCTTAGAGGCTTAGGGTCAGGGTATAGACGGGAATGAAAAGCTATATACCCGGCTCCATTAATCTTTGGCCCATAATGACACAAATGGTCCCCCATTCTCATCTTTTCTTTCAAAACTAATCCATAATTTACGATTTCAACCCTTAGCCTTAAAATCCATTACACATTAAGTACAAAATTTACCAAATAGCCCATATGCCTCCAAAATCTTTTCAAGTGAAGTCCCAATATTTACCCCTTAGTCACTGCCTTCATAAATATTTGCAAAACTAACCCGGGACTTACATTTTAACCCTTGCCTTCTATAAATCTTTACAAAATAAATCCCAGAATTACACCTTGATCCCCGGAGATTCAAATCCTGCCACTTGGCTTCCCGAAATAAACTCCCAGCTAATTGTTATTTGATTTTGGGCCATAATGACATATAATAATAATACAATTTGCTTCTCGGGTTCCAGGTTATCATTTAATTATTATATTGTAAATGGGATGTTACAATTATCCCCCACTTAAATCTGATTTCGTCCTCGAAATCGTTTCTTATCATTCCTTACAAGCGAAACAACTTGAACTACTTGGCTACAACCCCGAGCGAAACTCTAGCCTCTCCAAGGCAACCATGTCTAACCCTCGTAGGGTTCTAAAACCAGTAAAATGAACGAATCCATTACAATATGACCACATTTATCCAATCCGAAATCTGGAGCCTCGAGATGGTCTGGCTTCCTGTCAGACCGCCCACACTGGATCATTGTCGAGTTCATTGCACTTATCTCCCAACTAGTTACTCAACTGCTAAAACCTCTGGGTTCCCACTCGAAAGCAGATTCACAAACCCCACACTGCTAACTATGATCCCGTTTTTAGATCAACAAGACAATGTTTCCTTTAGTTCCCGAACCACATACATATAATAATCGGCTCATAAGCACAAATACTCATACCTGGCCCAATCAGCCTCGGGCTGGAATACCAAGCATGCCTATGACGAGTCCAGCCATCCCTAGGATGGAATACCCTCGTATCACACACATGTTTGGTCCAATCAACCCTCGAGTTGGAATACCAAACACATCAGGTCCACTCAATCGTAGGGTCCGGTCATCCTCACGATGGAATACCCTAGATTGGAATACCACTATATACATAACTCGGGTCTAACCCATAACTTGAAATCCAAGGACCTATCCTTGCATCACATCCAAAAATCCTCTGATTCGCCACCACCGAGTAGCACTCATCTGAAATACCGGGTCCCGGCCCGATCGCGGAGCTAAAGGACTCCCACAGAGTTGCCTCATACGACTTCCGAACAAAATCCTTCCCTGGGACTAGTTGCCACTAGTTATCATGCCCCTGCGACTCTAACAACCTCCTGATCTAACCGATTGGATCCATGCGCGTATCCCGTCGTTACCAAATCCACGACTAAAAGCGATTGCTACCTGACCAATGGTAGCCTTACATCATAAGCAACCTTAAGCAATCCATTGCTTCCTTGATCTCATAACTGTAGTGACGTTCCTACAGTCTTATCACTAGCTTAATCAGGTATCATCCCTCTGGGAAAACCCGTAAACCCATCCATGGATTTCCATATCCTTACTGCTACATCTGAACTGGTGGTACTACTGCCCTTTCCACGTCCTAACAACGCGCTCATACTATCTACCAACCTAGTGAATGCTGCGGTTACCCCCACAGTCTTACAACACTTCCCATACTACCTGATTGCTAGTGAATGTTGCAGCCACCCCCGTAGTCTTGCAACACCTTCCATATTGGTCGAACACAAACTCGTCCTAACATCCAAATGAGCTTAATTCAAGGATAGAATCCCAACCTGATTCCCCAAATTCTGCTATCAAGCACCGAGAAAACGCGATTCCCATGTTGGGGAGTTTTATCGAACTCCCATCTCACACAACCTTCAAACCAAACAGCCATTTGGGTTGTTTTTCCCTCCTGACAACGATGCGAAACTTATCCCATTTTCAAAACCGTTCATGTTTCTGAATCTCGGGATAATTCTCCCCCACTTAGATACAACTAAGTTTTCACAACACATGAAGATTGGAGAATTCCCAATTCTTCTTATTTTCCAATGAGCGATCCGATGACCACCAACTAGTGTTTCATTACTAGCCAATCCCAAATGATCATACTCTTCTAACAGCTAAATGAACATTTCCTGAATCCTAAGGAAACCAACAGTCCCTAATACCTGAATGATCCCACACCCAAATTTTGAAGTCCAAAGATAGACGCTCCAACTAATATCTCAACAATGAGCAACTCCCTTGGCGCCTTCACCCGCCAATCAATAACGGTTACTAAACCGCTGGATCCTGACATTGTTGAATACCCACCACGGGGAATCCTGTACGCAGACCTCTCGCATAATGCCCTTCTTTCCAATGTGCTCCAAACAATTTCCCGCTCTCGGCTCTAAAAATCATATCATTCAGGGTCTCGCACCCTGACTCACTCACCAGCTCGATCATCCAAAGCTGAACTGTAATAGATGAAACAACCTCTGCCCTATACCGGGCTATAAATTTCTCCCAAGATATAGCCTCCAGTCCCAAAGTGCAATAGATTGTACAATCAATGCTTACCGTCGATACCAGAGATCCAATCCGAACCGGACCTCACAAGATACTCATGCCACATCGACCCACCCACGCTCACCAGCGTTGAACTACTGTCGCCAATCCCGGCGACCAACTGATCCCGAGCTGAAATACAACCTGATCCTGGGGTTACAAGCCTGCTCATTCCTTTGAGTTTGCAAAGCTGAAAAGGGCACACTCCTTGCCCTAGAAAACGACATTCATATCCATCAATTAACCCTTCTGCTTCCAGCTGCGAAACTCCAGCCGATCATAATCATCACTCCCTTCCGGAGTCCCTGCGACTCAAATCCCGGCCTCAAATAAGACCCCCCCCCCCGAAACCTCAAATCTAAAACTCATGTGCTAGACTCTCCCGCTCAACCCGCGGAATGTAACGAGTACAGAAAATATCCCTGATCCCAAGTAATTACAGCCCTCTGCTCATCAGAATATGTCCCAGTAACAAGTCCCGGTACTAGAAAGTTCGACCAGCTCCTTCTCCTGTCGTCGTTACAGCTGTTATAGCTGCCGCGACAACCGTCTCGACAATGGCTACATAGCGCTCGTCGAATTATTCAATCATGGCGGTCTTAATAGACCGAAACATCCCCAAAAACTGTTCCCGGACAACCCCGATCACCCCCCCCCCTCCCGGATGATCTCACTAACACGGTCCTCTGACAATGCTGGCCTATCCTGGCTGCCAGCTCCCGATCCTAACTTGGATCCGGTCACAAGACGTCTCGTGACCACCATTCTGGCAATACACCAAAAGATCTCTAATAACCCATATAATGACAGGGAACCAACTCCAAAACCCAACCCTATGGGTTGTGACTTCCTTGCTACGCGTATGGGTCCTGTGCTTTCAGTAGTACGAGCCCATACTACCTTCCACACCTACCCATATTTTTCTCAAGTATCATCACAACGCCCTAACAATATACATAAATATAGCGAGCGCTCAATCCTCACTCCTAGAGGAATGCTAAATGTCCTGTAACTGGCCTCCCGGCCTCACATAACACGCCCATCCATGAAACTTCCACCAACCCTGCAGCACTAGTGTATGCTAGTCATACATAACGCTGGACCCGATAGACTTTCGAATATCCGATCCTACCCTAAGCCCCCAGTCAAACAATAACAGAACATAAGGCCAAATCAAACATTCTCAGGCTATAAGATCTTAATTATGTATAACCGTGATGCATACACTAAGCAACTACAGTAATGATGTCAATCTCATATAAAGGAAACCCTAGGCTAGCAGGCATCATGTAATCAGGCAATTCTATCATGCAATTCCTGAAGATCCCTAGCCTAGCACTAGCATGTTGTTCTAACATATCACATAATCAAATAATTGTATGGTATTTTGGGGTCTACTTACTGGCTCCGACTAATCGTACACTCTGCATCCTCCTTTACTTATTTTGAAAACCATTTTAGAAATCACTTTGAAAACCTTTCCTTGATTTGAGACTGGATTCACACGAATGTTCCTCCAATTCACTCAAACCAAGGCTCTGATACCAACTTGTAACACCCATAAAATTCAAGCCAAATTAAAACTTTTTAATACATTTTAAAACCATCAAGTTATTATAGTTTGTTTTCAAAATAGTTTAGACATCAAAGTATCCCCAGAATCAATTCATAAAACCATAAAATATGAGGAGCTGTACGATCACGCCTTTGCCTTCCTGCGATCATCTAATGTACCTGAAACAATAAACTGAAACTGTAAGCCCGAGAGCTTAGTGAGTTACCCCAAAATACCAACACCATACAAACATAACCATATCATATAACCAATACAGAACAGCATGCATAATGAGTCGTCAGCCAGACTGGACCGCCTCACAGGCCTTCAGTCTATATGGACTGTTCTCCGAGCCTTCGACACGTCTGGACCGCCTCGCAGGGCTTACAGCCTATCCGGATCGCTCGTCGGGCCTTCGGTATGACCGAATCCCTTTGCAGGGCCTTCAGGTTATCCGGACCGCCCTGTGTATGTTGGCCTCCAGCACAAAGCAGGACTGCCTCAACCCAACCCCAAATCAAACAAGCATGTGTACATAAATATCATACACTTGCATATATATAACAGTCATACCAATCTAACAGATCACCAATCATAGCAACATCCTATAACCAGGATACCGACCTAACCAGGTCACTAACATAGCATCATCTTATATACCAGGATACCGATATAACAATCATAATAGCATAACAACATTCTATCTACCAGGATACCGATCTAACAGATCATAATAACATGACAACACCCTAACTACCAGGTCATTAAACATATCACCATCCCAATTACCAGGATGCAAATCAATAAGCATATCATGCAATAAACTCAAATACAAATCCGATAAGGGTCGGCGTTGGTGCCTTAGACCATGTTGATATAGTGAGGAGAACTCACCTGGCACTGCTGAAGTCCCGCGGATAAAACTCCAGCTACTGGTTGACAGCTTCCCGAACTGTCAACATCAAACAATACCCAGTTAATAATTGGGTTCCAAGCCCAAAGCCCAACTCACACTGCAAAACCCAATAGTCAAGTAATGGGCCAAAGCCCAACACATGGCCCAATTTTCCAAATTGGGCCTAACCCTTCACATGGGCCTTACCCCTTAGGCCCAACCATCCCTCCTGGTCTAAACACTTGGCATACTAATGGCCCAATCTCTCATAACCATAAAGGCCCAGTTATAGCCGATCTATGGCCCAATTTTCCAAATTGGGCCCCAGTCCTCACATGGGCCTTATCCTAAAGCCCATCTAATTATTTTGGTCCGTTAACTTGTTCTTGGATAGCCTATCAATAGTCCAATCACTAAAGCTCAATAGGAAGGCCCAACTCAAGGCCCAAGTGAAAATAGGGCTTTCATATGAAATGATGATTAGGGTTAAGTGTTTCTTACTTAACCCATTAAGGACTTAATCCATTAAGGACTTAATCCATTAAGTCTATTATTGCCTTAAGTTAGTTTGCCAATGATTATTATTTAATATTTCAAGTTATTAAATAATCTCGTGTGTGTCCCGATGAATTCTCAAAATTAAGGTTTTAAGCCATTAGGATTTTCCAAATCCATATTACGGTTTCCTACCCAATACTAGCCCATTAGTCAACCGGTTGGGCTTTTAGGTCACTTTAGGCCTCATTGGGCCCATTAAGATTTTATTAGGTCAATTAGGGCTTTATTGGGCCCCATTAAGTCCACTAGAGTTTCATTAAGCCCATTAGGGTTTCAAGCATCCCAACGAATCAATACCACAATGCAAAGCACACCGCCACCCGACACGGCGGCCGGTGGCGGCAGCCACCACCTCACGGTGGTGGTTAGGGTTTTCTTTTCCATTATTTCACTTTCTAGTTACATGTTACAATGCTTATACCCAAAATATTCACACACACACTAAATAGACAAACATACACACAGCCACCCTATGGTGGCCGACGGTGGTGCATGGCGGCAGCCACCACCTCACGGTGGTGGTGGTGGCCTTCTTGTGAAATCCGACCAAAAACCACAGCCAAAACCACATACACACATCCTTCTGTTGTGAGATAAACCTTGCCACCCACATGGCGGCGATGGTGACACAAGAAGTCCGGCAGCAGCGGCTTAACGGCAACGTCGGCGGCAGCAACCACGAACCCCACAGCCGCAAACGCGACCGGCTTCTCTCACGACCACAGTGTCGGTCTTCTTTTTCTTCTGCCACCAAGGAAATGACGACATCTGATGGCAGCGATGAAACAGTACCAGCAGCAAAAGATCGGTTAGCGGCGGCGCTCGACGGCCCTAGCGACGATGGCGGCATGGCTGAAAGGTGGGGCAGGAGAAAAAAGAGAAGAAGAGGCGTCCGAGGACGCTATCACACTGCCCAGGCGTCGCTCCAGTCGGCTTTCTTCGTTCGCGCATGGCATCACCGACAGCAAAGGTGTGACGGCTTCACAATGGGGAGGCAGCAGGCGGCGGTCACAGCAGTGGTTCTTCGATCCCTCCCCGGTGCAGCTACCCTCGACAGCCCTCGGTGGTCTCTCCCGGCTACGCACAACAACCGGCGACGAATGATGGTGATGATCCGATGGCAAGACGACAAGCGACGAGGTGGCGGCCAAGAAAGAGGATGGAGATGGCGGCTGGTGCTTAGAGGCTTATGGTTAGGGTATGGACGGGAATGAAAAGCTATATACCCGGCTCCATTAATCTTTGGCCCACAATGACACAAATGGTCCCCCATTCTCATCTTTTCTTTCAAAACTAATCCATAATTTACGATTTCAACCCTCAGCCTTAAAATTCATTTCACATTAAGTACGAAATTTACCAAATAGCCCATATGCCTCCAAAATCTCTTCAAGTGAAGTCCCAATATTTACCCCTTAGTCACTGCCTTCATAAATATTTGCAAAACTAACCCGAGACTTACATTTTAACCCTTGACTTCTATAAATCTTTACAAAATAAATCCTAGAATTACACCTTGATCCCCGGAGATTCAAATCCTGCCACTTGGCTTCCCGGAATAAACTCCCAGCTAATTGTTATTTGATTTTGGGCCATAATGACATATAATAATAATACAATTTGCTTCTCGGGTTCCAGGTTATCATTTAATTATTATATTCTAAATGGGATGTTACACATGGGCATGCGCATAGGCATAGGCATAGGCATAGGTGTGGGCGTGGGCATAGGCATTGGCATAGGCATAGGCATAGGCATAGGCATAGGCATAAGCATAGGCATAGAGATAGGCATGGGCATGGGCATGGGCATGGACATGGGTACGGGCATGGGCATGGGCATGGGAATGGGCATGGGCATGGGCATAGGCATTGGCATTGGCATTGGCATAGGCATAGGCATAGGCATAGGAATGGGCATGGGCATGGGCATGGACATGGGCATGGACATGGGCATAGGCATTGGCATGGGCATGGGCAAGGGCATAGACACAGGCATAGGCAAGGACATGGGCATAGGCATAGGCATGGGCATTGGCATGGGCATGGGCATGGACATGGGCGTGGGCATGGGCATGCACATGGGCATAGGCATAGGCATAGGCACATGCATAGGCATAAGCTCAGGCATAGGCATGGGCATGGGCATTGGCATGGGCATGGTCATAGGCATAGGCATAGGTATAGGCATAGGCATAGGCATAGGCATGGGCATGTGAATACGCATGGGCAAGGGTATAGGCATAGGCATAGGCATACGGATACGCATACGCATACGCATAAGCATAGGCGTAGGCATAGGCATAGGAATAGGCATAGGCGTAGGCATAGGCATAGACATAGGCATAGGCGTAGGGATAGGCATAGGCATGGGCATGGGCACGGGCATTGGCATGGGCATGGGCATGGGCATATGCATAGGCATAGGCATAGGCATATCCATATGCATCAGCATATGCATAGGCACAAGCATAGGCATAGGCATAATGTAACGCCCTAGATCCGGGCTAGTCAATTTAGAGATAATAGGCGTCGAAAACGACTTTTCGACAAAAGATTATTTAGAATAAATAATATTAACCAAGATGTAGAATATGTCTCAAGGGTTCTGTTCATATAAAGAAAACTGAAATCCGAGTTATAACGAAGAAGTTATGGCCTGTCGAAGTTTTTCGGCAAAACCGGCACGACACCGGGAAGAGTAAATAGTTAATTTACGATGGAGGACTTTTTAGCCTTAGCAATCTAAATGAAAGTCGTAGTATACGTTAAACCGAGAGCGTCCATAAAAAGAACGCCCAAATCTGACTTCATATGAGGAAGTTATGATTTTTCTAAGATTTGGCATAGCAGTGCAAGGCCCGAAACTCGAATTTTAGTTCGAGCGGTGTTTGGCCTACGCGGCCTAAATGAGAGTTGAAGATCTCATTAATAGGAACTCAACGATAAAAAGACAGACGAAAACGGAGTCCGTATGAAGGAGTTACGAATTCTTCGCGGTCATTTAACAGTCTAATCTCCTCCTACTGTTAAATTTAAGATCGATCGAGAATTAGCCGACGGATTCTAAATGAAAGTTGTAGATCTAGTTTTTACCTACGCGTGAAAAAAATAACGTCGAAAACGGAGTTCGTATGCGAAAGTTATGAATTTTCGAAAATCGGCTGATTTCCACCTTGTGTGCGATGCCACGTGTCAGCACCAGGCTGTGTCTGGCTGTCTCCAGCGGGTCACGACGTGAATTTATGTTTCACAACGTGAAACGGCCTCCAGCCCCCTATAAATAGAGGTGTCGGGTGAAGCTCATTCCTCACACCTTCAAACCCTTCTTTCTCTCTCTAGAACCTCTCTCTAACCCCCTAAACCCCCTAAAAAGCCTAGGGAACCCCCCTAGCATGAGGCGGAAGCCCGAAGCGCCGGACGGCTACGAGAAGAAGAGCCTTTCGGCTCGGGAACACTGCTCCAGCGAAGCCTGGTTTTCGAGAAAACCCGCTGTAAGTGAGTTATGCCTACCCTATCTTTAGTATAACTTATGTTTCAATATAGTAATGTTATTAGGACCTTATAATAATTATTTGAGCTATTATTATGGGTTATATAAGTGTCGTTATAATATCTTTTTAACTACTCGCGGTACGGGGAATCTGGTTTAAAGGGCCGCATAGGGTTGTTGGATTTCAGAAGTGCTATATGCCAAAATGGTCCTGCCCTCCGGTGTTTTATGTATGGCCCCTGTCTGTACATAGTAGGTGAAGAGTATTGTTTAACGCTTATATAATAGTAATAATAGCTAGACTATTAATTACTCTCGTCGAACCTTAGACTAAACTCTAGTGGTAATGATACTAGGTTTTGTCGAAAGAAGCTGTTTTAAGTAAACGAAGCGCTGTCCGAGTACCGAGTCACCACCTTATCAGGTGAGTGCATAGTTACTTTCATCTTACACATAGATATGAAGTATTTAATATAAATTACATGCTACGTGTGCATATTGTCTGCATTCTATGCTGGGTGAAAGATTTTTATACATGTTTTAAATGATTTAAACTATATATGTATTTTATATCTACAAAATGTGTTGGGTAAAACATGGGTAGATGAAATAGTTGTTGTGTGACAAAAACAAAACGATGAGAGGTGATATAGACCATGAGATAAGGGTGAGAGGCGTACCATGAGAGAAGCCTTTTACGCAAGTGTTGGCCCCGTCATCTAGCAGAGTATGGATGACAACCACAGACTATTCTAGACAGTCCAGTGGAACACTAGCAGGCTCGCAACCTGTAGGTGTTATTTGAACTGTGTATTCACCAGCTGTACTCTAAAAACCCATTGACATGTATTGCGAGTGGATTCTTGGAAACGATATTGTCGATAAACGAGATAAAAACCCATTGACATGTATTGCAAGTGGATTCTCGGAAACGATACTGTCGATAAACGAGATAACCCTGGCAGCTATGGATTTAGTGCCTGGTGAGCAAACCTTGGCAACTATGGATTTAGTGCCTGTTGAGTAAACCCTGGCAACGATGGATTTCGTGCCTATTCCTTAGGAATGAATGAACGAGGAATAGCTAATTCTTAGGGTAGATCCTTAAGAGTAAATAAGATAATGGGGATGGGTAATTGGTTTGATTGTTTGATGTTTAACATAATAATTATATTATTGTGGGTTGAAAACCCTATGTACTCACCAGGTTTCCCAACCTGACCCACTCAAGCTATTTTGTATCACAGGTATCGATATGAAGTTACATTACACTGAGAGATTAAAGAGATGTAGATCACTAGTGTAAATAAATGTAAGTTCTGTTTATGCTTATGTTTCTGTATTGACGATGACATCCCAAATGTTTTAAAATGAATAAAATATATTTCTTAGGAAATGCTTTGATAACGTATTTATCATTTTTTTTCTGGAAACAAATTCCGCAACACTTTTATTAAAAAGGGTACTCTAATTTTTATAAAGCATAAACAAAATCGGTCTTTTCTGGCCGTGAAAATGGGGATGTCACAGTTGGTATCAGAGCATTAGTTTAAGCGAACTAGGAATAAAGATTTATTTCTAGACTTAAACTTAGAATGCTAAGCGATGATTGTGAGGAGTGTGTCTAAGATATTTTAGGTAGTACACCTAAATAGACGCAAGCACTAGCTTATTTAGGGAAAATGCCTAACATGCTTTTATGTGCTAAATGATTTGTGATGCTTTATGCTATCGTTTGATCGGATCTATGGTCTGTTGCCGACCGGATCTGGAAACTTTATGTGTTCAGATTTCTAAACGTTTAATTACGGTATTAGAACTGACATGTAACTTTTCGGACTAATTAGGAGGATTACACGCTTTAAACCTTCTCTATCTATATTCTATTCTCGATATATTGAACGCATGCTTCAGTGAACATAACGTTTTGGTGAAGACTCGTAGCGAATTAAATAAATGGAGTAAATGAGAAGGCTTACGATAGTGAATGATACCTATCGGAAGATACCGTAAGAGTGGTATCTTGCTTTTAGAATACGTTTGATAAAATAACGTTGTGTATAGAGGAGTATGGTACGTACGAATGTACACATTTGATTGGCGTGATGATAGAACGATTTGTGTAATTCCTAAAGTTGTCCTATCGTCTGATGTTTCCATCACCAACCGAGTTGAAGCAGAATTGTTGTTGAAGATATGCATGGAAGAAGTCCTAGTAGAGTCTAGGGAAATATTTATGATTATTTGGACACATTCGTATGTGTTAAATTGTTTTGTGCTTTTAAGAAATAAGAACTTGGGGACTGCGAGACAATACTTGGGATGAGTATGAGTAGGTGTGAATGGTAGTAGAGGCCTATACTACCGGAAGCACAGGACTCGCACTTGGATCAGGGTTAGTCACAAGGTTACCAAGGAGCTAGTATTGATTTCGTTTTATTCAAGTATGTCGTTACCATTGTTTCGGTAAAGATTAAGAAGATGATTGTTATTCCGACCCTAGTGGTCATACCAAATTGAGTCCGACTATGACGAGTATGTTATGTGGTTCCAAGAACCAAGTTCGATGTAGCACCTGACTTAAGCCGGAAGAATTAATCAAAGAGATCAATAGAGGTATCGCGACGGTTGCTTGTAGCTAGAAATGCTACCTTTTAAGATGAGATTAGCACATGAAGGAAAGTATAGTCTGTTCTGGAAGACTCTAAGAGACCTGAGTCTAAGCGTTGCAACATACGATGATAGGTCATTAGAATATGACACATCGTTCCATTGTAGTAATAAAAGAACTTATCTTAAGTTCGTATACAGTGAGGATAGAGATTGTGACTTGAATGTCATAATTTGGAGTCTAACGTGAGATAGGGAGCAAGTGAAAGATTGAGCATTGCCTGCAATCAACGAGTCCAAGAGTTAGATACTCATTCGAAGGAACAAAGAAGTTACGATTATTACCTAGGATGAAGAGATAACGTATGGAGTCATCGTGTGAGCCCTATTTCATTGATGATTCCGGGACGTAATCATCCTAAGGGGGAGATAATTGTAACGCCCGTAGATCCGGGCTAGTCAATTTAAAGATAATAGGGGTCGAAAACGAATTTTCGACATAAGATTATTTAGAATAAATAATATTAACCTAGTTGTAGAATATGTCTCAAGGGTTCTGTTCATATAAAGAACACCGAAATCCGAGTTATAACGAAGAAGTTATGGCCTGTCGAAGTTTTTCGGCAAAACCGGCACGGCACCGGGAGACGTAAATAGTTAATTTACGATGGAGGACTTTTTATCCTTAGCAATCTAAATGAAAGTCGTAGTATACGTTAAACTGAGAGCGTCCATAAAAAGAACGCCCAAATCTGACTTCGTATGAGGAAGTTATAATTTTTCTAAGATTTGGCATAGCAGTGCAAGGCCCGAAACTCGAATTTTAGTTCGAGCGGCGTTTGGCCTACGCGGCCTAAATGAGAGTTGAAGATCTCATTAATAGGAACTCAACGATAAAAAGACAGACGAAAACGGAGTCCGTATGAAGGAGTTACGAATTCTTCGCGGTCATTTAACAGTCTAATCTCCTCCTACTGTTAAATTTAAGATCGGTCGAGAATTAGCCGACTGATTCTAAATGAAAGTTGTAGATCTTGTTTTTACCTACGCGTGGAAAAAATAACGTCGAAAACGGAGCTCGTATGCGAAAGTTATGAGTTTTTGAAAATCAGCTAATTTCCACCCTATGTGCGATGCCACGTGTCAGCACCAGGCTGTGCCTGGCTGTCTCCAGCGGGTCACGACGTGAATTTATGTTTCACGACGTGAAATGGCCTCCAGCCCCCTATAAATAGAGGTGTCGGGTGAAGCTCATTCCTCACACCTTCAAACCCTTCTTTCTCTCTCTAGAACCTCTCTCTAACTCCCTAAACCCCCTAAAAAGCCTAGGGAATCCCCCTAGCATGAGGCGGAAGCCCGAAGCGCCGGACGGCTCCGAGAAGAAGAGCCTTTCGGCTCGGGAACACTGCTCCAGCGAAGCCCGGTTTTCGAGAAAACCCGATGTAAGTGAGTTATGCCTACCCTATCTTTAGTATAACTTATGTTTCAATATAGTAATGTTATTAGGACCTTATAATAATTATTTGAGCTATTATTATGGGTTATATAAGTGTCGTTATAATATCTTTTTAACTACTCGCGGTACGGGGAATCTGGTTTAAAGGGCCGCATAGGGTTGTTGGATTTCAGAAGTGCTATATGCCAAAATGGTCCTGCCCTCCGGTGTTTTATGTCTGGCCCCTGTCTGTACATAGTAGGTGAAGAGTATTGTTTAACGCTTATATAATAGTAATAATAGCTAGACTATTAATTACTCTCGTCGAACCTTAGACTAAACTCTAGTGGTAATGATACTAGGTTTTGTCGAAAGAAGCTGTTTTAAGTAAACGAAGCGCTGTCCGAGTACCGAGTCACCACCTTATCAGGTGAGTGCATAGTTACTTTCATCTTACACATAGATATGAAGTATTTAATATAAATTACATGCTACGTGTGCATATTGTCTGCATTCTATGCTGGGTGAAAGATTTTTATACATGTTTTAAATGATTTAAACTATATATGTATTTTATATCTACAAAATGTGTTGGGTAAAACATGGGTAGATGAAATAGTTGTTGTGTGACAAAAACAAAACGATGAGAGGTGATATAGACCATGAGATAAGGGTGAGAGGCGTACCATGAGAGAAGCCTTTTACGCAAGTGTTGGCCCCGTCATCTAGCAAAGTATGGATGACAACCACAGACTATTCTAGACAGTCCAGTGGAACACTAGCAGGCTCGCAACCTGTAGGTGTTATTTGAACTGTGTATTCACCAGCTGTACTCTAAAAACCCATTGACATGTATTGCGAGTGGATTCTTGGAAACGATATTGTCGATAAACGAGATAAAAACCCATTGACATGTATTGCGAGTGGATTCTCGGAAACGATACTGTCGATAAACGAGATAACCCTGGCAGCTATGGATTTAGTGCCTGATGAGCAAACCTTGGCAACTATGGATTTAGTGCATGTTGAGTAAACCCTGGCAACGATGGATTTCGTGCCTATTCCTTAGGATAATCCTTAGGAATGAATGAACGAGGAATAGCTAATTCTTAGGGTAGATCCTTAAGAGTAAATAAGATAATGGGGATGAGTAATTGGTTTGATTGTTTGATGTTTAACGTAATAATTATATTATTGTGGGTTGAAAACCCTATGTACTCACCAGGTTTCCCAACCTGACCCACTCAAGCTTATTTGTATCACAGGTGTCGATATGAAGTTACATTACATTGAGAGATTAAAGAGATGTAGATCACTAGTGTAAATAAATGTAAGTTCTGTTTATGCTTATGTTTCTGTATTGACGATGACATCCCAAATGTTTTAAAATGAATAAAATATATTTCTTAGGAAATGCTTTGATAACGTATTTATCATTTTTTTTCTGGGAACAAATTCCGCAACACTTTTATTAAAAAGGGTACTCTGATTTTTATAAAGCATAAACAAAATCGGTCTTTTCTGGCTGTGAAAATGGGGATGTCACACATAAGCATGGGTATGGACATGGACTTAGGCATAGGCATAGGCATAGGCATAGGTATAGGCATGGGCATGGGCATAAGGATAGGAATAGGCATAGGCATAGGCTTAAGCATTGGAATAGGCATAGGCATGGCTATTGGCATGTGCATGGGCATGGGCATGGGCATGGGCATAGGCATGGGCATTTGCATGGGGATAGGCATAGGCATAGGCATAGGCATATGCATATGCATTGGCATAGGCATAGGTATAGGCATAGGCATGGGCATGGGCATAGGCATAGGCATAGGCATAGGCATGGGCATGGGCATGGGCATGGGCATGAGAATAGGCATTGGTATATGCATAGCCATAGGCATCGGCATAAGCATAGGAATGGGCATGGGCATGGTCATGCGCATGCGCATGGGCATGGGCATGGTCATGCGCATGCGCATGGGCATGGGCATGGACATGGGCATGGGCATGGGCATGGGCAAGGGAAATGGCATAGGCAGAGGCATAAGTATAAGTATAGGCATAGGCGTAGGTATTGGCATGGGAATGGGCATCGGCATCGGCATATGCATAGGCATGGGCATGGGCATGGCCATACGCATAGGCATATGCATAGGCATGGGGATGCGCATGGGCATAGGCATATGTATAGGCATAGGCATGGGCATGGGCATGGGCATGGACATGGACATAGGCATAGGCATGGGCATAGGCATAGGCATAGGCATAGGCATGTGCATGGGTGTGGGCATGGGCATGGGAAAGAGCATGGGCATGGGCATAAAGATAGGAATAGGCATAGGCATAGGCTTAAGCATTGGTATAGGCATAGGCATGGCCATGGGTGTGTACATGAGCATGGGCATGGGCATTTGCATGGGGATGGGCATGGGCATGGGCATAGGCATAAGCATAGGCATAGGGATAGGCATAGGCATAGGGATAGGCATAGGCATAGGCATATGCATAGGCATGGGCATAGGCATAGGCATAAGCATAGGCATAGGCATGGACATGGGCATGGGCAAGGGCATTGGCATGGGCATAAGAAAGGACATGGGCATAGCCACGGGCATGGGCATGGACATGGGCATGGGCATGGACATGGGCATAGGCATAGGCATAGGCACAGACATAGGCATAGGCATGGGCATGGACATGGGCATTGGCATGGGCATGGGCATGGGCATAGGCATAGGCATAGGCATAGGCATAGGCATAGACATAGGCATATGCATGGGCATGGGTATGGGCATGGGCATGGGCATATGCATAAGCATAGGCATAGGCATACGCATAGGCATAGGCATACGCATAGACATATGCAGAGGAAGAGGGGTAGGCATAGGCATAGCATAGGCATAGGCATAGGGATAGGCACAGGCATAATCATAGGCATAGGCATAGGCATAGGCATAGGCATGGGCATGGTCATGGGCATAGGCATGGGCATGGACATGGCATGAGCATGGGAATGGGCATGGGCATCGGCATAGGCAGAGGCATGTGCATAGGCATAGGCATAGGCATGTGCATAGGCATAGGCATAGGCATGTGCATAGGCATAGGCATAGGCATAGACATAGGCATAGGCATAGGCATGGGCATGGGCATCGGCATGGGCATGGGCGTCGACATGTGCACGGGCATGGGCATGGGAATGGGAATAGGCATAGGCATAAACATAGACAAAGGCATAGGCATATGCATAGGCATGGGCATGGACATGCCGAGAAATATTAATTAACTCAATAAACCAAATATGTTATACCACGCAACCTAAAGCCACAAAACAGAATTGAAAGCGGTTGGTATCTGTTTTCTTGATGGCTGTGAAGGTATTAGGATTTGTTCTTTGAAGATTATGCAAGAATATTCGTAGCTGAGAAAAGCTTCTTTCGGTGTAAGTACTCATTTTCACAAGCAATGAAAGTGTTTTACAATCATCACACGAATCCAATTATAATTATATACAAATTGGTGTTTCTCTACAGTTCATACTTCATAGTTCAACTTTTTAAATTCATAGTCAAACCAGTTCAATTCATAGTCAAACATCACTGACCGACAAGACAAGACAAGACAATGTACTTGTCTGAAGTTCATAGTTCAACTTCTTAAATTCATAGTCAAACCAGTTCATTTCATAGTCAAACATAATTGTCTGTAATAAAATTTCTTCTATAAATAGGTGTAAAGTCACTCCATGAAATTTATCTGTGAAAGTAAGTCATATTTGATAGAATAAATAAGTCGAATGGGATACTGTAATTGCGGAGGTGAACGTATCATTAGGATTTCTGGTACAGCTAAAAACCCAGGAAGATTATTTTACGCTTGCCCCTATATGGTATCATGTTCTTAACTTCATTCATATTTACACCCTCATGATTGTTTAAATTTACAGGGACCAAAATGCTGGTTTATCAGTTGGGTTGATGAAGAGAAAGACCAATCATCTATGGTAATAGCTAAAGTAGCTAACTCTAATAAGCACTTTCAATTAGAAAATAAGAAGTTAAAGATAGCATTAGTTTGTACTTGGGTGTTGTTTTTGGCAATTATTGTTTACAAGTTGTAAGCTTTTTAATATTGTTTTGATAGTTTTGAAGTTGTTACGTCAATAAATTGTTGTATTTGTTGTTATGTTTAGAGCAGTGTACTTGTAACGTTAAAACAAATAGTGGTGTCATTGTTATGTTGTAAGTATTGAAGTTATTAATAGGTCATTAAATTGTTTTAATTGTTGTTATGTTTAAACTTTTGTATTTGTAACGTTAAAACTAAAAATAGACTAATGGTGTACTCGGTTGTAGTTGTAACATTAAACGGTTAATAATCAAATCCAACATTCAATTACATATACAAATATATAATCCAACTACATAGGGCCAAGACTCGACCCCCAATAAATTTTTGTCATCCGTTTGCAAAACTCTAGAGCTGCGTTCCTTGGGTCAATAAGTTCACGTTGGCAAAACACCGCAATCTCCTAACTGACTACTTTGTTGGGGAACATTTGCTTCGAAAATGAATTGCATATTCAATGGAATCCTTGGGATGTTCCTCCGGGCCCAATAGTCAATCTTGTCTAAATAATTTGCCACCCGAGCTTCAAATTTGGTAAAGGTTCCATCAGAGTTGAATTTTTCATAATCCCTTCTACCGAGACTGTCATAAAGATGGACTTCCATTGACACCAATCGTAGTTCCCCAAATAACCAGTGATTAGGGAATGAATGAATCGGCATTAGGACCTGTATAAGGTAAAAAAAATTATGTTTACATATCAGAATACAAAAACATAACGACAATAACGAAAAAAATTTCAAGAAATAAAATTCAGTTTACCGTATCGACATCCTACCAAACAACCATGAAGTTGAGGAATGTAGCAATACCAGACATAAACGCCCTTCGATCGTACCCATCCTCCAGAACATGGCAAGCAAAAAAATTTGGAGGCATTATTGTATGCTGGTCGCTATCAAAACGTCTCTCCATCAGTAGTTTACATCAAATGGTCATATGCTGCACAAAATTATGATACTTTTGTTATTAACTAAAAAACAAAAAACTTTTAAAATAAAAAATCAAAAATTATTTTACCGCTGCCTCCAACCATCCGTCGTGTGTATGCCCAAACAAGGCGCTCCAAAAATCTCTATCTAACACCAAATTATACAAACGATGTTCCACGTTATATGAATGAAATAAATAATTCTGGATCACAACTTTGCAGGCGCAACACGGAGAAGTCGTTTACAACTAAAACAATATTCAAATGTTTAAATCTCTATCTTTCAAATAATTCACATAAAAATAAAATTCTATTATTACGATATAAGCTTTTAAATTAAACGAATACCTCGGTATAAGAAGGGCACAAATACTTTGATGGATTTCGAGCCCTCGGTCTATCGGGTGTAACTTCTTTATCATCAAAACCATAATCATCATAACAATTTACATTTCCCGTAATTATTAAATCATCTTCCTCCGACACCTAAATTAATAAGCAATAATCTCTAATTAAAAAATGTTTCAATCTACTAAAAAAATAAAATAAATGTAAGTATAACAACCTCTTTAGCTTTATTATCATCATTTAAATCAAACACATCATCATCAAATTTGTTCCTACTGCAACCCGCATTTTCATTCCTCTCCTCCAACTCCTACATTAAAATTAACACATTATAGTTATTAACGAAAGACACCTTAAAATTTAATTATTAAAATTGTAACTATAATATATATATATATATATATATATATATATATATATATATATAATAACCGTGTCGTCTTCAATATCACCAAAAACATTTTCATTTGTATTATTTTTATTCATCCTTTCATCTTCTACAACCTACATTTTCAACTATAAAATATGAACAAAAATTTTCAAATATGTTAATAAATTATATAAAAAATGTAGCGTGTAACTAACCGGTTGACCTAAATTTGTTTGGAATACTGCAGGCTCCTCAAAACTGATGTTATTCCATAGATCTTCATTATTCACTTTTTCAACAAACACCTCAGTAGGTTCTCGGTTTATAAACACTTGTTGGTCCAGTGCATGTAGTCGTTTCAACACCTCTTCTAAGCTGGGTTTCCCACTACGCCCACCTCTACCGTGAGAACGACCACTAGACGGCATATTAGACAAAGATTCGTCGTCTCCTAAAATGGTCCCGTACTGGGGATGCAATAATAATCCAACATTCAAATTACAAACATAAACAATGCAAAAACCAACATTCAATCAATAATTTCTATATTTACACTGAAAAACAATAACATACTATAACAATTTTTCAACTTAAACGACAAGTATATACAATTTTTCAAATTATACGACAAGTATACAAACGATTTTTAACTTTCAAATTAAAAAAAATAACATATTCTAACCATACTATAACAATTTTTCAACTTAAACGACAAGTATATACAAATTTTCAAGTTATACGATAAATATACAAACGACTATTGTAAACATATTGTAAACATTATTATAACCATTTTTCAAGTTATACGACCACTTATACGAAAAGTATATACAATTTTTCAAGTTATACAACAACTATACAAACGACAAATAACATATTGTAACCATGCTATATCAATTTCTCAACTTAAACTACTAACCAAACATATTGTAAACATTATTGTAACAATTTATTTAACTTTGAACTTAAAAAAATAACATATTCTAACCATTTTACTAAATGTACAACAAGCCAATGCACATTCTACGCAGTCTATACTTATACATTCATACAACCACTAACAAAATAGCATTAAAATTTCAAGGTTACTAATAAATAATATTAAATCTATCAAATACAACAAAAGTACCCAACCAGAAACAATATAATTTCATTTTTTTACACTAACTAATACAATAAATAATAAAATAATAAAATAATAAAAACATATACTAAATAAATGTTAATTAAAACATAAAAAGAGTTAAATTCTAACCATATTTTCGGGATTGTTTAAAAAACGTCCATTTTCTTCAAGAAATCGTCAGAGGGAATCGACGAGAGAGAGTTTTTCTAAAGTTGAAGAGTGAAAAATGAAGAAAAAAAACAGTTTTATAGTTTTTTCAACCGAAAATCGCAGGTGGAACAGGCAAAATTGCAAATGGACTATTGCATCTGCAAAAGTACAAGTGCGTAAAGCACAACTGTGCTTTAGGCGTTTGTACCTTCGCAGATGGAAGGGCAAAATCACAGATGGGTCATTTCCATCTGCGATTTCAATGGTTATAATTGCAATTTTGATTTTTTTTTTTTGGCTAAATTTGTAAAGTAATTAGTGTATTTGGCTAAATTTGTAATTTTCTCAATAATTGTATATTTGTATACCCTGGATGACATTGTAATTAAGATATTTAGCTAATTTGCAATTTTCTCTTTAAAAAATATATAGAAATCTAATTTATATTGTCACATCATCAAAATAACCGGTTCTTCCTGTATAAGTCGCATAAGGGAGTTATTGACAGGTAAACCTTAACTTTAATGGTCTATTACGTAAAAAAATAGCTTCAATGACCAATCCAGGACAAGTCGGAACTTTGTTGTGCTACGGTGTCATTTTCTATTGCCTTATCTAGACCTAATCCGCTTTGACTTTCTCAACAACCTCATCTACTTGGACTCTGTCACCAACCTTATTGTTTGTGGATGTTAACTTGTTAGACTCAATTTCATTGATGACGTCCTCATTGCAAAATAAACCCGCTTCATAACACCCCAGTTGTAAGCATATTCAAATTTAGTGCATACCATATTAATGTTTTACCTTTAAATTTAACCCAAAAAAAGTCAAAAATATCTAATGAATAGCATACTTGTCATTCCGTCATAAGGCTTCATTCTTCTTGAGCAACCTCACCATTGCAAGACAACCTCGTCTTCCAACAATGTGAAGTGGGATTTTGTTGTCTTTGTTTCGTGAGTCGGTTACCATCCCGTACTCTAAGAGTCGTCTGACATAACCAACATAACCAACGTCATTAGTCGCCACTGCTAAGCACAAAAAGTATCCATTGTCTTCTTTTCTTAATCTGGCTCCTTTCTTGGTGAGGAAATCAAACTATTTTCTTATTTTACTAGTGCTTCTAAGAAGGGAGAATGTCATAGGACACAAATGTTAGTCAAAATATAATTGACATAAATCCAAAATTAAAGTGAACTTTACGATACAAATCAAAGTCGGCCTAGCACATACGTATTTAAACATAAGAGCAATAATTAACCTAAGTTTGGCAATTGCCCCACCTATCAATGATTAGGGTTACAAGATGAGAGTTCACACGGATCACTTTGATGTAGGCAATAGTGGCAACGCCATTAGCGGCAACAACCACTATTAACGATGACACCAAACTAGCATGTTTGGCGTCGTCGTTAATAGTGGTTGTCGTCGCTAATAGTGCCACCACTATGCCAACATTTCTTGTAATACGCCTCTGTTACCCTAGTTTTGTGTAGTAATACACATACATACACATAGAGATGGCAACAAGGAAGGATGTAACGGGGAAATCATGTTTTCTGTAGTGACTTTTTTTCTGGATATTATGCGGTTGGTTTAAGATATAACAGGGAAAATCACGTTTTCTAATAGTGATCATGCAGTCAGTTTTTAGTTTTTTTCAGCTCTTAATTTTGTGTTCTTGGTTGCTTTTGTAAATGATAACATTATAATTCTTTTTATGTTTTTGTTTGATTGCTTTGTAACATTTTTTTTTCTAGTTTGCTCTATTGGTCTAGGTAGTTATGTTTTTGCAGCTAATTTTAAGTCTTTTATTATTTATTAATACCCGAAAGTTTTTAGTTAGAATGTATATGTAGGCATCACTTTTTCGTTTACAAATTGTTCTTAACCATTTAGTTAATCAACTATCACTATAACACTATTATTCTACTACTTTTATTTTGTAAACAAAACAAATTCTAATTCTAACATATTTATGCAAGCAATAGAAGTTGTCTCTAATAATTTCCCTAATTAAATTCTATGACTCATTTTTTTAAGTCATGCGTTTCTTTTTGACTTTGATTCTTGTTTTCCTTGAAGTTTATCTCAATAGTCAACAATCGCTTCATATTATGGCTCTATTACCTTTGTTCGATAAAAAAACAAATTCTAAGCCTAACATAGAATATGACTTTAATATTTTTCACTATACTATTTAAGGCAAGTACTTACCGAAGGTCGAGAAATCTCAAATCTTAATATAAATTATAAACCCTAACTTCAAAGTCACAAGCATACACATAACAATTATTTCCACAGATAAGAAAAAAGCAAAAATAAAATACATAAAAAAAGTCATACCTTTTAAACAGGGAAATCGCGGCTGAAAGACTTCAGACTGACTCGGAAAAACCATCGCCGATATTTCACGAACTAAATCCATCGAAAACAATAAATACATATCGAAATCAACCGCAAAATCACCGATTCCAACCTCCATCTTCAATAATCAGCGACTTCCATTATATGATTTGCAGAGAATGGATAATTTTTTTTTAAAAGGTCAAGAGAAATGCAATGCAGAAGCTGATTCAGTTGCTTGCAAGCAGACAAGAGTATTTGCACGGAAGAATGACCAGAAATTTCTTGAAGCTTATATCCATGGCGGCGAGGGTACAAGCCCTAAATCGCTACATGCTTTTGGAAGGAGAGGGTTTAATAGTATAGGGGGAACCATTTAGGTTAGACAATCCGAAATTACCATATTGACCTCGCAGGATGTTCCTAGTTTGCCTCACACGAAATGCAATGTCAATGTAACATTCTTAATTCTTTTATGCGGTGAAAAAAACATGATATACTTTTGGGCTTTTTGTGTTTCATTAATTGCGTGTAATAATATGCATTAATCTAATAAATTATTGGTTTTTATTATTCTGTAAAACTTAAATATAAAACACATTACGTGTAAACCCGTGGAAACCACGGTTAAGAAAGAAAAAAAACTGTTTATCATTTGAAATCGTAATGATTAATCAAATATAAATAGAAAAATTATTAATTTACAAAGAAGTTTGTGTAAAAAGTCTAAAAAGTTCAAATTTTTGTAAAAGAAAATAATTTTAGGAAAGATTTGTAAAAAAATGACCAAATTTGAAACAAAAATATAAATGTACAAATAACTAGCAACTTAGGATAGCTAATAAAAAAACATATAATTTGTGTGTTTTTTATATTTTTACATAATAAATTAAGTTTTAGCAACTTAAAGACAATTTGAATAATTCATTTTTCAAAATCAATGTTGACACTTACTAATATTATCTTCAATTAGTTAATCTCTAATATCGTAAAAATGTTTATTGTAACTCGTTTCCTATGATATTCATGTTTGTATTATAACAAAAGATGTGAGGTCACATTTGCCAAATAGGGAAAAAAATCATGTTAACAATAACCCTTTTACAAACAAAGCTTGTGTTTTGTTGTAAAAATATGAAAAGTTTTGACAGTTCTCTTTAATATTAATAGTTTTCCTCTAAAATCATCCAAATTCACAAGGCGGTGACGAGGGTGTGCAACATGTTCATGTGCACAAGGCATTTTCTTTTCAGGGGCTCAAATTATTTTTTTTATATACTATATTCAGTTTTGGCCTAAAATAAATGCAACATAGACGAGAATCTATATTGGGTCATCCGAATTTCACTCATCAAATAAAAAGAATCATTAACAAAATCGAAAGAAATTGTATTACATTAGGAAATTAATTAAGCTAACAAACTCTCCATAAAACCAAATAAAAATATAATCAGACATAAAATTCTTTTAACTCAAAGATTTGGGTTTAAGAAAACAATGGAGCCCTAGAAATTTCGACGCCGGAAAACTTCCAAATCTAACCGGTATCACATTGCCACCCTGCATCTCCACCATTGATCTCTATCGCTGCTCGCCGGACCACTGCTGTGCTTATTTTCCGGCGTCTTGCTCTTTTTTCTCCGTCGTTCGAAGGTCCTCTCCGATAATCTGTTAGCCTCTCCGGTCTTCTTGTATTATTTTTCTCCTCTCGTTTCTCTCTTTTTAGTCTCGTTTCTCTTTCTTTAATTATTTCCATTTCTTTATGTTCATAATGGTGCCATGTGTATTTGGTTATATTCAGACATGTTCTATGAGGAAAGAAAATAAAGAGAAAAGCTGATGGAAACTTTTATTTTTTAAAATTATATTAAATTAAAAACCTAAAATACAATTTCTATGAATGACTATTAAAAGCTATAATAATTTAATAGATACATCATACATAAAAGATAAAAGATAGGTCGAATATTACAATATATATATATATATATATATATATATATATATATATATATATATATATAGTTTATCGTCCTTTAAAATACTATGATTTTGCTATGTTTATTGCTATAAAGTTTATCGTCGTTTTAAAAAAAATATTTTATGTAATTTAATTTGTTATACGTTCATGCAAAAGGGCATTTTTTCCGACTCGTCCAAGACATTTGAATTCTCAGTACTGGCCCTGCAAATTTAAAACGCTTTCCATTTATATAAAGGGGTAAACTTTATTGTTCTAGTAAAAAATGTATTAATTAGGTAGATTCTTCAAAATATGCAAGTATATTAGACTATGCATCAATCAAAATGTTAACACATTATATTCATTATTAACTTATAACCCCACTACATAATATTTTTCAATCCACTTAATTGCACTCAAATCTGAAACTGCATAAATCTAACAATGCATGTATTCCCCTACATTTACACATGAATTTCCGTAGAATGGACATTTTACAAAAACACTTGATATAACGAAGTCTTTGACATGATCAAAAATCGATTATGTGTAAGGTCCAAATAGGAATGTTGATAATACAAAATGCATTTTGGTGGTTAGCCAATAGTTTCGGTGTTTTATTCTTGGAAGACGTTTGTAAAGTCATTATAATGCTGGAAGATCCTTTAAAAATTGTTCATTCATAATGTCATTGTTTTTTCATAAACACGGCCTTCCAAAATATTTTTCACACATCCTTATTTTGATATTATATAACATTTCTGGTCCTTGGATGGTCGACTTTCACATCTTATCTGTTAACTTTTAAAAAATAACCATTTTGCCACTGTCGTTCAAGAATCATAATTAAACCCTTGAACTAAAAATAATAATTCCTTATTGTCCAGACCAGATAGTAAAACAAACCAAAACCAAAATTAGAGATTTAGAGTTGTTCTTGATCCAATCATCAATCTTCACCACCACGACATTAACATTGATAACCACAACCACCTACCTGGATATTCATCTTGGACTCTTTTTTCGCCACTTCATCTGAAATAAATCAACAAAATTGTGAATAATGTCAAAAAGAGGATATGGAGTCAAAGTTTTCACCTTTAGCTTCAGAAGGTGAGAGTTAGCCTATAAATTTCATGTAAAAAAGCTGACATTATCGCAACTTGCAGTCGCCCTCCTGTCGTTTGCAACAACCAAGCAAATATGATTGAAAGCAACATGTGGGCCATTATATAAATAAACATTAGGTTTCATTATTTCATACCTAATTAGACTTTCTAATATGGCACATTCGACTTATATACAACATTTGACCCTCCTGCAGTCACCGCTACAATTTATTACTTGTTGATAGTCAATACACAATAAAAAGCTAAAAGAAAATGAACCAAATGTTTGCTTGGTTACAAATTTTAAAAGCTCTTTTGTATTCAGGGTGTAAACCTGACAACCACACCAAATAATATCTCATGATTTCGTTATTGCTTGATGCAATTTGTCATAGGTCATACCATATATCTCACAATTTCTTGAATCTCCCTCATCATTTCTTTATCACCCTTCTTATTTGAAACACTAGAATCAAATAACAATCATCAAAACTGAAATATTGTTGAGGTTTTGTTCAAAACAAACACATAATTTCATCAAAATTACATCTTAGATCATATAAAATCAGAACCCCAAAACTTAGATTCTAAATGATCGAAAGGAATGAAGCCACAACCTTTACATACGAACAGAAAAAATAGAAATCATTATCTTTTGCCTACCCTTGTATTAAAAAGATTAAAAAAAACAATAATACCTCTTGAATCTTGATATAGCTTGCCTCTTGAGGCTTTTGTTCCTTAAACCAAAAAAAAACAAATTACTATGGATACCCTCTATTTTTCTCTACTCATTCACATTTTGTTTACTAAAAGAAGGAAAAACGTTCTTTAAAAATACATCATAAATGACTTCAAAGACTATTAAGTATCCTAAGTAATCGGTAGGCTAGCTCCCTATCTTATTTTTTTAAGCTTAGTTGGTAAGAAATTATATATCATAAACATAAATATATTATAGTAGGATTTGCCCAACTTTTTTACATACCTGTTGACTTTGATTTGCCCAACAAAAGAGATGGTTTAAAGACCTAAAAAAGCTAGGTAGAAGCCAGAAAGGGAGAAAATCATGGGGTTTCTATAAGTACTCCCCTCCTTTTCCAATCTCACCCCCCATGATTTGATTTTTTGTCTTTTGTTGTTTTTTTTTTCCTATTTTGTTTTTTTGTTGTTTTTAATTCTTTTTTAATTTATTATTATTATTATTATTATTATTATTATTATTATATTTTAATATTATTATTATTGTTGTTATAAATTTCGCACAAAATTTTAAAATTCGGGAGACATTATAAATTCGAACGGCTATATAAAATCGGTTTTTAAATATTTTTTATATTTTCATATTAATATTATTATTGTTATTATTATTATAAATTTCGAACAACCTTGTATAAATCGGACATTATAAATTCGAACTGCTATATAAAATCGAAACAAAATTTGTCCGATTTTATATAGTCGTTCGAATTTATAATGTCCGATTTCTAATATGTTGTTTGAAATTTATAATAATAATAACAATAATAATATTAATATTCAATATAAAAAATATTTAAAAACCGATTTTATATAGTCGTTCGAATTTATAATGTCGTCCGAATTTTAAAATTTTGTGCGAAATTTATAATAATAATAATAATAATAATAATAATAATAATTTAAATGAAAAAAGAATTAAAAACAACAAAAAAAACAACATAGGAAAAAAACACAAAAGACAAAAAACAACAAAAGAAAAAAAATGATATCAAATCACATGTCAAAATTTTGATTTGATTGATTTTAGGGGGGGTAAATATAGTTAAGGGGGTACTTATAGCACAACCCAAAATCAATTTGCCCTGAACTTACTCGAATTGAGTGTGTAAAACAGTTGTTTCTGATGAAAATGTTTGTGTGATTAGACAGATATGTGATTACCTCCGACCATCTTGCTTATCGTCACCGCCAAATGAACCACACCCAACGGTGGATATAGAGATGGTGGAAAAAAATGAATTTCCAAGGGGAGCGATGTAGACACCATCTTTCAATCGATCCTATGGTTGATTAAATCTTTCTTGAACCCGAAATCGAACCCTAATATTGGTTGATTATCGATTGCTCATTGAAATCACAAAAATCGGTAATATGAAACCTAATTTCTTGGCATGATTTTGAAAAGTTCAATAGTCTCCATTTTTCTACGTAACCTTGAATTTGAGAGAAGATAGGATTTTCAAATTTGCATTATTAATTCTTGAAAAGAATCCCTGATTTGTGGTTTAAAATATTTCAAACGCCTCTTAATCAGCATGCCGAGTTTTCAAGGCTTGGAGGGCATTTTTGGAACTTCACTTAGAAAGTTTGGGCGGGAAAAAATGTTGAGGATAGATGGAGGAGTTGCCATGTGGCGTTATTGTACTGTTTTATTAGATTAGGGGATTTCATTTTACAAAACATTTCCATCAAACAATGCAAACTAAAAATGATTTTAATAATCCAATGAATATTAAATATATTCTTAAAAAATATGAATGTGTCAACAAAACAGTTGTGTTTACGTTTATCGTTTTTCTTTTCCGGTTTGAATTATACATATATATATATATATATATTCTTTTCGATGAATGCTACATTACCATGACACAAAATGCTAACATTCAAAGAGAATCAAACTTGATTAATGAATCCGATGTGTATATAATGTATATACTAAACTTGATTGCTAAAAATTATGCCTCGACATAATAAACATGTATCATTAAATTTATAATGAGTTTGACGCCAAAGTAATTTACAACAACAAAATAACATTATCAGCTACAAACAGTCTTTTATGAAGAAGCAAGAGAGATACATGCTACAACTGAAGTCGCGTTACTCCAAACTTTTCATGTCGTGATAGTCGTCCTTATTTACCCATAAACTTCATCATAATAGGTTACATGTTGCAAATAAATCAACCAATAAATATGAGGTTCTTATACAAATTTAAGGAAACAACTAACTTCCATGTTTCTTGTTTAACCCAAATTTATCGTATCTTTGATAATCATCCTTATTTACATGTGATATGCATCATAATCAGTTACATGTTGTAGATAATCAAGCGAGGTTCCTATACAAAATTTAAGACAACAAACTAATCTCTTGGATTGTTTCGAAACGAATGACAAGCTGGGTCAACTATAAGAAATGTAAGGGTACATGGAATTCTACGTTCATTTTTATAATTTAAGACTATATTTGCAACAATAATAGAAAACACCAAAATCAAGAAAGATTTATGTTGTCACAACACATAAGATTTTTCTAAAATTTAAGTAAAACATTAGGGGTCTCCAAAAATAACCATTAATTCAGAGGTCTCACCTGCGAAATTACCTTTTGGACTTGCAAAATGCACAAAATGTCATTTTAAGGAAAAAATTAAAAATCGCAATTGAATAATAACTTTACATGTACGTCTAACTACACAATTACTATTCATCAGCGAAAATCATGGGTTTTTTTGTCAAAAAAAATGTTTTTAAAGTTTTTTATGATATAAATCTGCTTAAGTCGTTTTTACACAGCAAAAGGAATTATATATAGTATAAAAATGATGTCTTTTTAAGGAATGCAATTTTCATCCACGAAAAATGTAAATATAAATTCGAAGGTCAGAACTATGAAATTACTATTAACCCCGAAAAAAATTTGTAAAGTTTAGGAGTTTTAAAACCATTTAACAGTAAAAAGAAAAGTGTATATTATTAAGAGGAATTCTTTTATTGAGAGATTTTACCAAAACAAAATATGGTTTGAAAATGAAAAAAGAAAGAAAAAAAAAACATCATTTTTTATGACTATGTTTTCTCCATATCTGAATTTTAGTCCCTAAGTATCAAAAATTTCATAGATGGTCTTTGTGCTTTCAAAACTTTTGATGTTTAGTCTTTAAGCCTCACTCTGTCAGCTTTCTACCATTAAGTCTTATTCTATTAAAATAATGGAAGGGAACTTTCGTCCTTTCACTTGTGACCTCTTCTTTAATGAGGGAAATCATTATGTCACTGTGTCTTCTTCACGTCAACTCTCAAACCCATTCCTCTCCCAAGAAAACACTGACTTCATCTTCATCAAACCATTTGAATACAACATACGCAATTGGGTTTTAGGGTTTACGTAGAAGTAAACGACAATGGTTCTCTCAATATGTGTTTGCATGAAAAAAAATCTGATCTTGAAGGACTTGCAATCGAGATACAATATGATTTTTCAAAAAATCAGTTTTTGTTTCCCTTGAATGTGTTCATGAAGATAAATCAGCGTCTTTACCCTATCTATTTTTGTGTTTACAGAAGGATATGACAACTATTTCACGTTGAAGGTACACTATGGTATCTTCACGAAACCACCTAGAAGAAAATACATCGACGGTACTGTGTCATATGTAGATGACGTTGACACTAATTTATTTTCTGTCCATGAACTTGATGACATGGTTCGAGAATTATGGTACAAAACTGAACAGACCCTTTACTGCCATTTTTATATCCCTGAATACCCCTTAGACTATGGCTTATTGCCTTTAGGTACTGACCAAAACGTACTTAATTTGGTTGTGTATGTCCCTAAACACAAGCTTATAAAGGTGTATATTAAAAATGGTCAGACTAGGTTACCTACTTACTTTAAGTCTCCTTCCAAATTTATTATTGAGGAATTGGAACCTAAGAGTGTGTTACCATAATTAAATAGAAAAAACATTGTACAAGAGAAGTAGGATCATGTAATAGAAAACTTAATTTAAACCACCCTGTCAACTATGTTGTTGACCAGTCACATATAATAGATATGGATGAAGGGCATGATCATTACAAGACTATTGTCCCATATGTAATGTCACAAGTTAGCCAACAAATTAATGTCATCGATGTGAATGAAGGAGTAACCATGGGCCACATAGAAGAAGTGTCTAAAGATAATTTAGTCAATCATGTAGTTGAATCTGAAGAACCACAGTACAATTACCATGTTGATTGCAACTTCCAAGATGTAGAGGAACCAAGTTGTGAATCTGATGGTGGAGTCCAAAGTGTAAGAGTTGATGAATTTGAACCATTTATAGAGAATTATTTAGTTTTTACTGAGTATGATGCTAAGAACATTGTACCAAATGGTGAAGACACTCAAGTAGGAGTGGATATTTTAGAGGGCATGTTGAGTGATGATAGCGGAGATGCTTTCGATAGTGAGAGTGGAGATGGTTCTGATAGCAGTGGAAAGATTTTGATAACAGTGACTACAATTTAGATGAGTCTAACATACAATTGGAAGTGGATGTAGACATGAGTGAATTCCATAGTGTTGTGGATGTAGATGAACATCGAATTTTAAACAAGCCTACCAAAACTACAGTAAATGACATAGTTGATAAAGAGTTCGAAGTTATTCATAGCGATGATTATCAGTTTGTAGGATTTCATGACGATGAAAGGAAGAGAATGCTCAAGGAGTTGATTAGGTCAACTACATGCTCACATGGGGAGATTTATTTAAAACCATTTAGGGTGGGTGAGAGTTTCAAAACAAAGAAGGAAGTTAAAAATTACATGCATTCACATGCTGTACAAACAAGGAGGTCCCTTTACTTAGCAAAAAATGATAAAATCATGATAAGGGTGAAATGTGGAGGTGTTGTGGGGCAATTTACTGAATGTAATGGGCCATCAACTAGAAGTAAGGTAAAGTGCAAGGGCAAAATTTTATTACCAAAAAAGGAATATGTCCTTGGGCAGTTCAAATCTTGAGGCCCAATGACGATCAGAATTGGATGGTGATCAGTACAGGATGACTATAAATGTTTAGAGCAGTTAAAGCTTGCACTTCCAAATATTTAGCAAACATAAATGTTCAACCAATTCAGAGTAACCCTATAATTCCAATCAAATATTTACAAGAGGGGTTATGTAAAAAACTGGAGCTCATAATGTCAACTCAAAAGGTTGCTAGGGCAAAGAAACTGGTTAGACGTATCATTAGTGGGGACTACCAACTACAATATGGGTATATGAGGGATTATGTTTTGGAATTTCTAAACACTAATCCTGGTACAACAGTTAGGATAGATGTGTATCCTGAAGCATGCTTGTCTAGTACCACAAGAACCTATTAGAAGGATATATGGTTTTCTAGGTGCATTGAAGTTGGGATTCAAATATGGGTTAAGGGATTTCCTCGTAGTGGATGGTACATTGTTGAAAGTGTTAGATTAGATGTCTAAGCCCATAACTATTATTGGTATGTACTTGACCCGAGAGTAGCATGGTCCATTTGGGTTGCATATCATCAGGACAATTTGTTAGGATGGACTCTTGAGAGAAGGTTGTATATGATTTATTAATATATTATAAGTACTAATATATTAATATGAAATCATATGGTTTTAACTAGTATTGATCAAGAATTAATTTAGAATTGATTTAGTGATCAAAAAGAGACTAATTAAATCTATGGGGACTAATTATGTTAATTAGTTATATTTATGTGTGTTGGGCTTATGATCCATGTTGGACCAAGTTTATGTATGAATACATAAAGAGTTGGGCCACATGAACCATGTATCATAAGACCCATGGGTATGGATTTGGGTTATATCCATGACCCTAGAAATCCCACATATAAATACATACTTCATTGCCCAAAATAAAAAAAAACAAGTGTATTCTTGGAGTTCATGGTGGTTTTGGGTGCATGGAGATTCTCTCTCAAGTTCCTCCTTTGTCCATGATGTGTTGTGATTCCACTTGAGGCTTCCACACTATTGGGGCTAAGCTCTTAAGGCTAGATACATCAAGACTTCAATCTCCACCATAAGGTATGTTATCTTAACTAGATTCATCTGTGGTATATGATAATTGTATGCTAGCTATAGGTTTAATACCTTGGAAACACCATTGCATGTATAATTAGTGAAAACATAGATCCAAGGTATTTAGGGTTGCATGAACACCTTAGGAGTGTTAGAATGCTCAAAACCCAACAGTGGTATCAGAGTCTAGGCTTGTTTTCAAGTTATACATGCTGAAATAGCTTAAAAATCGAAAATCCTGGCTTCCTGGGCACTGGACTCGCCGAGTCCACTGATGGACTCGTCGAGTAGGTTCATACACTCGACAAGTAGAAGCCCCTGACAACATATTTTTGACTTTTAAGGATGGAATAGGTCTAGAATCATTACCTTAAACTATTTTGGACTTATAAAACCTATTTTTGATGTGGTAATGATTATGGTAAACCAATTTCAAAGTCATTATCAAAGTTTCAAGTTTTATATATGTTTATATGGTTCTTGAAAATTGCTGATGTGGATTGTTCATGCTTACGAGTTTTGGTAGATCATAGGAATTATATGCAAATTGTTTGTTAGTGTAATTCTTGATCTTAATGAAATTGTATGGACTCCATAACTTGTCCTCAAGTTATGGATTACCTAAAGTTTTTTGTGTCATCTTGTTTTATGAGTTAATTTAGATTAATGAAAAAATTATGTGTTAGTTGTTTTCAATCCAAATTGATCTAAGAGTAGTTCATAAAATGTGTTTTTATAACTTGTCCTCAAGTTATATGAAAAGTCACATTTATGAATCTTAAAACTTATAAAAGTGTCATAGGTTACAAAATGAAGAGTCTTTTTCTCATAAATAGTTTTATGGACTTCATAACTTCTCCTCAAGTTATGGATGTTCAAGAGTCTCTTCATTAAGGTTTTTAAAACTTTAATTAAACTCATAAGTTATGAAAAATCCAAGAGTTTGAAAAGTTTCAATACTTTCCCTCAAGTTTTGGAATTTGCAAAGTTACCTCCCATGTATACTTTAATTCCAAATTAAACCTTAGAATTTTAAAAGTTTAAAATTCAACCTTATACTATTATAATATTAAAAAATTAATGTTTATATATATGTATAAGATAAAGTCAATCTTACCGTTAGCAGGCCTCATTCAGAAGCCGGTCTCTAAGGGGGTATAAGGTTACTGCCTATAAAATGGCAGTTTAATGGGTGTCCACTCTCACCCACCGCTTCATTGACTGGTGGAGGGTCGTTAGCCGAACGGGTAGGATAGGACTCTAATTCTCCTTTCATTAAAAGTATAATGATAAATACTAAGTAACTAAACACTTATAAATTCCCAATCTTAGTTACTTAGGAAAATGTGAATTTTGTGCTAACCCATGAAATTATACTTTGCACCCTTGTTAAGTCGTTAGTGGAGCGTGTGTGGTT
The DNA here is from genome assembly GCF_052849685.1 of Lactuca virosa. Classification (NCBI taxonomy): domain Eukaryota; kingdom Viridiplantae; phylum Streptophyta; class Magnoliopsida; order Asterales; family Asteraceae; genus Lactuca; species Lactuca virosa. The sequence goes on along the minus strand of NC_136426.1, from coordinate 129,505,011 downwards.
AACCGGCACACTAACATGGGACTGACAATGTGTGGCAAAGGGTGACTTAAGTTTTATCATAGATCGGTGGAGCGCGTGTGGTTAACCGGAACATCGATTGGGTGATAAAATTAAGGGTACCAATTCAATTTGCATGGTTATTAACACCTTGTTTGTGATCCTCGACATCCCAGTCACAAACTTGAGAGGGCACAATCGAGATTTAAACATGCCATTGGAAGTTCAATGAATCTCAAAAGATCTAGGAGTTTCAATCCAATTAAAACTTAATAATTTATTTTGTTTTTCATGGTGGAAATTGGTAAATCGTCATTTACCTACCTTCAAATATTTTGTAGCTTGGATTACGGCATCCCTCTTCCAAGTTATAAAATAGTTTGTTGGGTCCTAGCCTTAATATTTCATATTGGGTGTTATGTTAAGGACTTAAATCAACTGAAACTTGAATTTCTCCCTCATAGATGTCTAAGTTCAGACAACTATGGTCTTCCTCATCCTTTTGGATAGAGCTTCACTTCCTCCACTTCCTCCCATAATTCTCCCTGACCCACAAGTTCAAGGTCACTCAATCTCTAATTGGCAAGCAAAGTCTATATGTGCTTACATCTTGGAGATTAAGTCACATATTGGCAAGCCGGGAGAGTTAGGTGTCAAAGTCTTAAGGGAGTTGACTGTTAACTAGGTTCTTCAATCACTTCCTAAGTCATATAGTGAGTTCTTTAAGGACTACTATGTGACAGACCATGACATGACCCTTAATGATCTTACATATTTGCACAATGCTACTGAATCAGCAATGATTTGGAGCAATGGTAAAGCAAATTTGATTGAAAGATCTATTTCCCATGCTTCAATGGACATTGGTAATGGTAACATTGAAAGTCTAGGAAAGTTTCTCTTCCCAATGGAAAGGGATCGGCCATGGTCAAGTCGTTTGACTCAATGGTAAAGAGAAAGGCTAAGTCTGGACAATCAAGTGTACCATTTCCAAAGAGTCCATATGTTTCTTTTTCCAAAAGAAGGGACATTGGTTGCGAAGCTGCCCATTTTACCTGAAAGATCATAAGGATGGTAAAGTCAAAAAGGTTTGACTCTACTTCAGGTAAAGTCCACTATCTAACTCTGTTAAGTTCCTATTTGGAGATTCTTATTACATGATGTGACTGGTTCACATGTTGAAGTTTTAAGAATCAAATAAAAGAAAGGAAGCTTAAAGAAGAGTAAGCTGATTCTAATCATGAAGATGGATTTCGATCGCATGATTCGATGATCAGAATTTTGAGTTGTTGCTTAAAGAGTTGTGATAGATTGCTTAGGAATGGATAACAACATGTTTTCATATGTATTTACATCGTAAGGATAAGTTTTACCGCAAGTTTTAAAATAAAAGAAAAGTTTTGATTTTATTTATTTTAAGTATCCTTACGATGGCATTTGTGAAAATTTGTTGTTTATATGATTTCATTGATAGCAATATTGTGAAATGGATTTGATTCTTTCGTTTGTGGTAGTGTCACAATTTTCCAAATAAGGAAAGATTCTCATCACCCAAGTTTAAGTTTGATAGAAACTTGGAATCATGCAACTTGTATTGTATGATGAATGAGAATTTTTTCATCTTTGGGAAATTAAGACTAAGTCCTTGCTCACATGCATGTGTGAGTCAAGTGAAGGACTAAAAGATTGGGTACACTTGGTTGTGCGTTGGTCAGGTCCACCACAAAGATCGATAAGATTATTCTTTATGATTTACTAAAGTTTAGTAAATATGGTTATACTTACAAGTTTAAGTGTAATTCTGAAACATTGGAAAAGTTTCAATGTATGGCAGGACGAATAAGAAGAATCGAATAAGGCAGAAAGGTAAAAGTTTCTCCAATCTAAAGAGATGAAAGAGTACTTGAGTATCTTGTTTTATGATTATCTTAGTGATTATAAAACCATATCACAATTGATCCTCTAAAGACACCTTAGTGCATTTGTTTGGCTAAGGAGAGGAATCATGAACTGTGGAAATGGTCATATCAAAAGATAAATCATACTTCGTTCCAAAACAAGTCTTAGAGTCATACTCTAAGATTGTAACTTGAGTGACATAATTTTAAGAAAAGTTTATAACACTTATAAAATGTAGAGTAACATGTTTCTTACTCTTGTACATTTGAAGTTGGTAAGTTGTGATGTTTTGGATAAAACAGAGACCAACTAAGACCAATTGTGAGAAGTGTTTATCTTGATAAGAATCCACACTAACTCTTGAATATTTATTTTGTCAAGGAATGGTTCTTGACAAGATAATCTTATATGTCAAGAGGTCAGTGGGAGTCTTAAAAGATCTTGAGATAGTTTCAAGAACTAATCAAGAGTATTGTTAATCACTAGCCCACGACTTGAGGTTTGTAACCTATCGTGTTGACATATTCTTATTTCTGTGTCTATTCCAGTTAAAAGTTGACTATGTTTGTGAGTTATATGAGTTCTCAATTGTTTGCATAACAACCTGGAAGCAATGGTAGGCCCTGCGTTACTAAGTGGCAAGAAAATGAGATCGGGCAAGTTCAGTCCATATGAATTTGGATTTGTCACTAACCTTGACAAATTCGAATGGATATGAACACTTACACCATAAAAAAATCTAAGTGTCATAAGGTTTCTCTCCGATTCATGAAAATTATGGTGAGGAAACTCTTTCACTAAGTAGATTATGAGTAGATAGCAATTGTGATATTTGCATTCTCAAAGTCATTAGTGGAGCGCGTGTGGTTAACCGGCACACTAGCATGGACTTGTGAAAATGACAGAAGGTCTAAACATTATGATTACGACACCCATCTTCATAATTGTTTAGACACACATGTGAGCCATCTAAGGAAAGGTGTATGATTATGATAAAGTCTTATCAAAGCATCTCGTATCAGAATACTGAACTTTGGTAAGAAATTCAATAAAGTATTGATTTCTAGAAGTCCAGCTGGTTTCTGGGTACATGTCAAAGCTAGTAGGAGCATAAAGTGTTATGCTGGTTAAATTATAATTATCATGTTAGTGGGAGCATGATTATTATGTTAAGTGTTGCAAGTTAGCAATGTTAATTATAGAAAACAAAACTTTCAGTTCGCTTTGAAAAGTTGTTTTGCTATAATTAAGGGAGATAATTTTATACTTCATTCCAATTCTACAAGCTTAGATTGAGATTTTAATCAACTTTAGTCAAGGATGTATATGAATGTTATGTTGGAATGGTTCAACATAAGGAAATTCTATATATGTGGCGTTCTCAAAATTCGATTATGATTACGACATCCCTCTTCATAGTTCGAATTGTGAGAACATGACAAATAAAATTTTTATAGCATGAATCGTGTCCCATATGCTTCGGGTATAGGATCGATTACATCCATTCTAAATTTTCCAAATGCTTAGGGAATTAAGAGGGAAAAAGGAATAGAACCTGATATGACTAAAATGATTAAGCAATTGTCGAGGACAACCTGAGGTTTACCAAAGATTGGTTGCTCGTGGACAATTGGAAGTATAGTGTAAACTTTGGAAGGGACCATATTGACATATTCTGAAAAGAGGCAACTCTTGTTTAGAAGTGATAGTCAAAATGTTAATATGGAATTGTTTCCATAAGTGGAAGTTATTCTCTGAATCTATGTAAGATTAGAAAACTTAATGCAAAGAAGGATGTTCAAAGAAATGTACTTTGAATATGAGACTTCGTTTCCATGGAATTGATCTCCATTGGAATACTTTGTAATGTTTTTTGCCAAGTCTTTGTGACTTTTGTGCATAGTCATTACAAGAGAATCATTGCATATAAGTTTAGAATCTAACAGATTACTATAAATGGCAAGAGTTTGGTATTCTTACATTTACAAAAGGGATTAGGATTGTGAAATGAGCATCATTGGAGTCGTATTCAATTGATCTATTTCACAAAAGAAAGGACCGTAGATAAACATAGTGTGCATGCTTGGAGCATCGCATGACTATTGTTTTAATTCAAGTATTAAGTTGATAAATCGAAACATTATACAATGAATAATGAGTAATCAATATGGTGCTTAGATAAAAGGGTTTTTATTTACACTCAAAGTGTTGGGGCCATATAGGATTAGTATTATTCTTATGTTTCACTTTTCATGTTTTGACTTCCCGAATAACTAGGTTATTCAAACCATCCACAGTCGATAATACGTTGGAAGTTGGTATTAAGGCAAGACTATCATGAATTGGGTTTGTAGATGTCTAAAGTGTTTAGACATAGCAAAAGGTTGCTGCAACATTCATGAGTGCTCCTGGAATGAGATTCGAGTATTGGATTAAACCCACGCTCATTTGAATCACTTCATGGATTTTATCACGAGTGAATCATGAGACGATAATATTTTATATTCTTCAAACCTAGAGATATGAGTTGTTGACTATGAGTTGGTTATACATTGATTGTACAAAAACGCATCAGTAACTTGATGTTATAAAATGTGCCTTTGTGTATGATTCAACAAGTAGTTAGTACAAGCATATGAGTTGAAGTTTATCCATTCCTTTTACCTCAGAAGGATAAAATCGATATATGTGGGCCCCTCGATGATTTAGTGATGACACCCCTAAGTGCTTGCCCAAGCCTGGACTAATTTGATTTGTTCAATTAGTCAGTTGTCATAAATAGAAAATCGGGAAACAACAAATGGACAGAGAGAATGATTATAATCCATGTCTCAGTCCATATGATATCTAGAATGGAGGAATATATAATCACTTATCTAATGGACGTGTCATTGATTTGTTCAGAGTTCGACAGCGGCTTTAAGAGCTACGATTTCTAGTCGGGTTATGAAGTCGTACTTACAATAATAGTTTTAGACTTATCCAAGTGGGAGACTGTTGGATTAGATGTCTAAGCCCATAACTATTATTGGTATGTACTTGACCCGAGAGTAGCATGGTCCATTTGGGTTGCATATCATCAGGACAATTTGTTAGGATGGACTCTTGAGAGAAGGTTGTATATGATTTATTAATATATTATAAGTACTAATATATTAATATGAAATCATATGGTTTTAATTAGTATTGATCAAGAATTAATTTAGAATTGATTTAGTGATCAAAAAGAGACTAATTAAATCTATGGGGACTAATTATGTTAATTAGTTATATTTATATGTGTTGGGCTTATGATCCATGTTCGACCAAGTTTATGTATGAATACATAAAGAGTTGGGCCACATGAACCATGGATCATAAGACCCATGGGTATAGATTTGGGTTATATCCATGACCCTAGAAATCCCACATATAAATACATACTTCATTGCCCAAAATCGAAAAAAAAATAAGTGTATTCTTGGAGTTCATGGTGGTTTTGGGTGCATGGAGATTCTCTCTCAAGTTCCTCCTTTGTCCATGATGTGTTGTGATTCCACTTGAGGCTTCCACACTATTGGGGCTAAGCTCTTAAGGCTAGATACATCAAGACTTCAATCTCCACCATAAGGTATGTTATCTTAACTAGATTCATTTGTGGTATATGATAATTGTATGCTAGTTATAGGTTTAATACCTTGGAAACACCATTGCATGTATAATTAGTGAAAACATAGATCCAAGGTATTTAGGGTTGCATGAACACCTTAGGAGTGTTAGAATGCTCAAAACCCAATAGAAAGGCCCATATCCTGGCCAAGTGCTAACTGTTGTCAGTCTAGACTGAAACAATGGAATAGCATATGCAGTGGTAAAGGCAAAAACAACTAGTTCTTGGACCTAGTTCATGGAACTGTTAGGAGAATACTTGGATTTGGGAGCAAATTCAAATTTTACCTTCATTTCTGATAGATAAAAGGTATGTATCACCTCATTATTTTTCATGTTAGTGTAGCTTACTTTCTCTTTTATAAATGAAACTGAGTATATTTGTATTTGTTAAGGAGATAATACTAGCATTGCAAAGGTATTCCTTAATGCAGAACACATGTTTTGTTTGAGGCATATTCAGGAAGATATGAAGAAACAGTAGAAAGGAAAAGAGTTGAGTGACAAGTTGTGGGAATGTGGTAGAGCAACAACATTAAATCACTTTAACAATGCAATGGATGGTTTGAAGAAAAATTATGATGAGGCTCATGGTTGGTTGTGTCAGATTCCCGCGACTACTTGGTCTAAATCTCACTTCAGTGGTATGCCACTAACAAGTTGTTGAGTTTTGAGTATCTGTAATATAAATGTCTAATTGTCTTTTTTTATTATGTTTTACATAGGTAGGGAACACATTGATTGTCTGTTGAATAATCTTTGTGAGGTATTTAATGCTAAGATAGATGAAGGTAGGGATAAACCTATCATCACCTGCTCAGAGTATATTAGAGAGTATGTCATGAAGAGATTATGTGTTGTGCAAAAGGAAATAGATAAGTGTCAAGGGGAACTAACTCCTACAACAACTATAATTTTAGAGGATAATAAGACTGAAGCATCAAAGTATGTAGCTAATTATAATGGGGCAGGTGTAACATCCAAAATTTCAACCCAAATTTTTCATTTTAAAATTCACATAAAACATTTTTCATAAAAACCATCCAAAAAAAAATCACAAGTGTCAAATACAAATCATCATCGAAATATTAGAGTGTCCCAAAATATCCGGAATCATAAACTGCAGGTGATTGTGTACAATCAAGCCCACTCCTTCCCGCGATCATCAGAAGTACCTGAAACACATGTAATCAACAAGTGTAAGCACAAATCCTAGTGAGTTCCCCAAAATACCACATACAACATAACATAAAATAACAAATACGGGTTATCAACAATCCTGGAGACTACCTGAAGTCTCAATGGGCAAACACCATGCCTTATGGGTTATCAGCAACCCTCGAGACTACCCGAAGTATCAGCACACACAATATCACATAATACGGTAATAGCACATAGACCCAGCTGGTCAGCACATATATTCTACCACACAGGTAAGAATAGCGAGGAGACTCACCTTGCACAGATGACTGATAAAACTCACACCCAAACTGTCGGAACTAGACTCCGCCTATTAATTACACCAATTAACCCTAATTAATACTTAAGGTAATTTCCATACTCCACTAGTCCTAAGCCAAGTCTAATCCATATTTAGGACAAAAGACCATTTTCCCCATTCTAAGACCAAAACCCTCACAAATTCACCTAAAGACACAATTGGTCAAAAGTCAAAGAAATTCAAAGTTCAACACTTTGACCTTACGTGCGGCGTACTCCCCTCTACGTTGGGCGTTGAGCACAAAGATGGAAGGGAAATGGGTTCGCAACAGGCTACGCTGGGCGTAGCCAGAATTACGCTCGGTGTACACGGTCTCAACTCAAAATCCAACTTTAAGGTCTTAATCATTAAGACACTTCACCTGAACCTCATATCTGACTCTAAAAGATATCCTACTCCATAAAGTCTCTGATGTTATGCCTTTGCATGGCTAAAGAGAGCTTAGTCCCAAAACCCTAACTTCTAACATCACCAAAAAAAACTCCATAACTCATGTATGGATTAAAGGAAAGGATCAAGCTTGCATTTTTAAACACTATGAACCCTAAACCATCTGAAAGGATAAATCAAATGCTCTGTAGTATTCCATACTTACAAAGATCAAGTTTTTGGGACAAAATGAATATAAATCTAATCTTAAACAAGATCTAGCAAAGCAAGCTCCAAGGTATGAACTTTATACCTCCAATAGATGAACAATGAGATGTAGGTTCTGGATCCAAAAGCTTTAATGCAACACCATTTCTTGAATGATCTTCCTTCATTATCAAGAATACTCAAAAATCACTCAAAAGCTTCAAGTCTCACTCTCAAGGGCTAGCGTTTCGATTTTAGGGTTTAGAGAAATGGATATTGGTCATAAAAAGGTCCAAGGGGGATTAAGATGCTTAAATAGGGGTCACAACCCTAAAAATTTAGGATTTGGGAACAGAATGAGTACGCCCGATGTACTCACGTGTACGTCCAGCGTACTCCACCTCTGCCATGACTCTTTTGTTGACTTATACCCAACGTACAAGCCTAGTACGCCCATCGTAAGGGCCTAATTTGCAAATAAATAATATATTAAGGGTTGAAAATGAAGATACCTGAGAACAACTGTTACAATTCTCCCCCACTAGAATCAGACTTCGTCCTCGAAGTCAGCCTCTGTGAACAAATCAGGGTAATGCTCAAGCAACTCAACCTCGGGCTCCCAAGTCCACTCAAAGCCTTTTCAATGTTGCCACTAGACTTTGACCAAGTTCACTACCTTGTTCCTCAAAGTCTTCATTTTCCTATCCAGAGTTACCACCGACCTCTCGATGTAATTCAGACGATCATCGACTTGAATGTCCTCCAAAGGAACCACAACTGTATCATCGGCCACACACTTCCTTAACTGGGAAACATGGAAGGAGTTAGGAATCTTACTCAACTCCTTAGGCAACTCTAACCGGTATGCCACCTTGCCCGCTCGGGCTATCACTCTAAAAGGGCCAATAAACCGGGGGCCCAACTTGCCCCGCTTCCTTAATCGGATAACATTTTTCCAAGGTGATACCTTCATGAGTACTAAATCTCCAACCCGAAATTCCAACTCAGAGCATCGCCGATCCATGTAACTCTTATGACGGCTCTGGGCCATCAGCAACCTTAACCTGCTGGATAAGATCTGTTGTCTTCAACACGATCTGAGTGCTCCCCATGACTCTCTGTCTGACCTCACCCCATCAAATAAGAGTCTAACACTTACTCCCATACATGAGATCAAAGGGAGGCATGCCAATACTGGCATGATAGATGTTGTTGTAATAAAACTCAGCCAACGGAAGGTAGGAGTCCCAGCTCCCACCAAAATCAATGATGCAGGCTCTCAACATATCCTCGAGTGTCTGAATAGTATGCTTGCTCTGCCCATCCATATGTGGATGGTAAGCGGTACTGAAATACATTCAGGTACCAAGCTCCTCATGAAACCTCTTCCAAAATTTAGAAGTGAAACAAACATACTGGTATGACAAAATAGAAGTCGGCACCCCATGGCGAGCCACTACCTCTTGGACATAAATCTCGGCCAATTTCTCGGCAAAAGAGATCTCACGTATAGCTAAGAAGTGAGCACTCTTTGTCAAACGATCAAATATCCCCCAGATAACATCAAAACCATTCGTAGTCTTTGGCAACTTTATAATGAATTCCATCGTAATCTGCTCTAACTTCCATAGTGGTACCTCCAAATGATACAACTTACCGTGAGGGTGCTGATTATCAGCCTTGACCTCCCAGCAGGTCAAGCACCACTCCACGAACCACGCCACATTCATCTTGATACACAAACACTAATAGCCATGTCTCAAGTCATGATACATCTTCGGAGCCCCAGGTGAATGGGAAATATCAACTTTTGGGCCTCATCCATCAATATATGTCGAGTTCCACCAACATAGGGCACCCAAACCTGACCATGCAAAGTCAATAACCCCCTGTTGTCAATATGGAAGGCTGAAACCTGACCAACCACCCGCTCACTCTTCCGATTCTCCTCCTTTATATCCTCCGACTGCACATCCTTGATCATCTCCAAGACTAGAGTCATCACGGTCATCTTCAAACACACATCCTGAATCGGGGGGGGGGGGGTACTAACTGTCCTTAAGCTCAAGGTGTCAACCACCATATTGGCCTTGCTCGAGTGATACAAAATCTCACAATCATAATCTTTTACTACATCGAGCCACCTCCTTTGTCTCATGTTCAAATTAGGATAATCAATAAGATATTGCAGACTCTTATGGTCCATGTAGATAGTACATCGAACCCCGTAAAGATAATGGTGATAAATCTTGAGGGCAAAAACCAAAGCCCCCAACTTAAGATCATAGGTGGGATACTTCACCTCATGAGGCTTCAACTGCCTCAAAGTGTATGTAATCACATTCCCTCTCTGCATTAACACAACACTCAATCTTGAGATGGATGCATCACAATAGACCACAAAATCCTCAACTCCCTCAGGGAGGGTAAGTACTGGCGTCTCACAAAGTCTCCGCCAAAGAGTCTCAAATGATGCCTGCTGCTCAGGCCCCCAACTAAACACAACATCCTTCCTCGTCAACTTAGTGAAATGAACTACAATCTTGGAGAAGTCTCGAATGAATCTCCGATAATATCCCGCCAAACCGAGAAAACTATGAATCTCAGATGGAGACTTCGGAACCTCCCATCACATAATCGCCTCTATCTTGGCTGGGTCAACCAAAATACCATTCTGATTGACGAGGTGTCCCAAAAATTGAACCTTGTGCAACCAAAACTCAAACACTTTGAGAATTTTGCGTATAACCTCTCCATGCTCAGAACCCTAAGAATCTCTCACAAATGCTCCTCATGCTGCCCTCTGGTCTTCGAATAGACCAATATATCATCAATGAAGACAATCATTGACTGGTCCAACATAGGCCTACACACCAGATTCATGATATATATGAATGTTGCCGGTAACGAGTTCAAAAAGCCATCTTCTGAATATCCTCCTCTCGTACCCTCATTTGATGGTATCCAGACCTCAGATCAATCGTGGAAAACCAAGATGCCTCATGCAGCTGATCAAAAAGATCATCAATCCTCGACAACGGATAACGGTTCTTCACCGTCAGCTTTTTCAACTCCCGATAGTCAATACACATCCGGTATGAACCATCCTTTTTCATGACAAAAAGGATTGGTGCTCCCCACAGCGAACTACTCGGCCAAATAAACTCCTTTCCTAATAACTCCTAAAGTTGAGAGGATAACTCTTGCATCTCGGGTGGTGCAAGGCGGTATGGTGCCTTGGCGATTGGCGCCGCACCAAGGATCAGGTCAATTCGGAACTCTACCTACCTCTTGGGAGGCACACCCAACAACTCATCTGGAAAAACATCAGGAAAATCACACATACATCAGAGATAGAAGCTGGTCTCTTCTCATCAACCCGAGTATCCACCACATATGTCATATAACCCATGCACCTATGGTGTAGACATTGTCTTGCCTTGGCGGCAGAGCAGAAAGCCGATCCCGTCCTAGTACCCTCACCGTATATGGTATGCACTCCCCCACTTAGGTCTCGTACCGTCACCAACTGCCGCTTACAGTCAATCAGAGCCCCAAATTGGCTCAACCAATCCATACCCACAATAACACAGACGTCTCCCATCTCAATAGGAATAAGGTTGATCGGATATCCAACCCCAAAATCTCCAATACACAATCCCGATAAATGTCAGTAGCGGAGACTGCACGCTCATCCGCTATAGAAATCCTCAATGGTTGACTCAAGGCCTCACTCTCAATGCTAAAACCATGACAAAAGGATGATGAAACAAAAGTTCGAATCGCACCCGAGTCAAACAACACCAAAGCATGTACATAATTCATAAGAAAAGTACCTAATAGGAGCAATATCATAAGCAAACATAAATCAAAATCGACAGCAATAATAAAGAAACACATACCAGCCACGACATCTGGTGCTGCTCTGGCCTCCTCTGCTGTTAGCTAGAATGCTCTCCCTTGAGTCCTTGGAGCCTCGGCCTTCCCTTCCGGCCATCATTAATACGCAAGGTCGTAGGAGCAGGAGCTTGAACCGCTCTCAGTGTAAGCTGAGGACACTCGGACCTTATATGACCCATCTGGTTGCAATTGTAGCAAACCCGAAACCCACTGGTGCAATCCTGTGCCATATGCCCCTCCTTGCCACATATGTAGCAAATAGTCCCTGATCGACAAGGTCCCTCATGACCCTTGCCGCACTTGTTTCAAGTGCGGCCCTTCTGGCCTCCAGCTCTCGAATCAGCGGACTTGAACCTCTTAGTTGCCGGCTATGACTGTATTGGCCTCCTATATCTCCCTTGAGTCTCCTTCTTCTCTATCTCTCCTGGGTCTCCAGGTCGATCTCTCTCCTCCTGACATTGGTATGAAGCTCGGCCAATGTACGATACGAGATGTTCGCCACGAACTCATGGATATCATATTGGATTAGGTGTCTAATCTCATAACTATAATTGGTATAAACTTGAATTAATAGTAGCACAGTCCTTTTGTGTTGCCCTCAAACCAAGCAATTGGACAATATGAGTTTTAGAGAGAGATATTAATTTATTATATGAATAATAAATTAAATAAATGCTTTATTAATGTATTATGACAATAATATATTAATTAGAAATCATATTATTTAATTAATAATTAATCATAAATTAATTGGAATTAATTTTAGGATTAATTGGATTAATTAAAAGTGCAGGGGCTGTTTGGTTATTTTTTGAAAGTTGAGGAAAGAAGCCCAAGGACCTCATTGTATGAGGTGGACGAAAATTACTTGGGCAAGCCCAAGAGTTTCCGTCCAAGCCCCTTGGATAAGGGGAATGGGCTGCTTGGTCACCAAGCAAAAGAATTTAGGGTTTCCTCCTTAAACCCTAGCTTTGGCACTAAGCTACCTTAGCTATATAAAGACCACATCCCTTCACAATTTCGTCCATGCCTTCCTTCTAAGAGCCTTGGATGAAATCTTGGCTCTCTTCTCCTCTCTGTATAGTTTTCCTCTTGCTAGTTTGGGTGTGAACCATCATAGTCACGATATTTGTGGTGCTTGCTTCCACGAGTTTTTCAAGAAGGTTTTTGATTAGTTATTTACTACAATAACTAAAAGGTATGTAAAACCTAACTTATATATGATTTTCGAAAATACACTAGGCTTCTTAGGGTTTCTTTTTGATGTTCATAGTTATAGGTTGAATAGAGAAAACATAGATCCTTATTAGGGTTTCATGCATACTTAAGAGTTTAAGTTTAGTTGCTTTGCATAAGACCCATCAGTGGTATCAGAGCATTAGGTTTGTTTTCAATTGAATTGTTATAATTGTTGATTTAATCAAATTAGGGTTTATGGCAATTAAACCCTAAGAGTCTTAAATTTCAATTTATTGGGAAGGTTTCTTCCTCCCTAAGTTTCGAAATTAAGGAAGGAATTTGAAACCCTTTCCTTATTCCCCAAGAAATTGTTTTTTAGTATTTTCGAAAATATGGCTAGATTTTAGGGTTTCTTAATTTTGGTAATTGTTAGTTTATCTAATTAAATATTATAATTATAAAATTGGATAAATCATACACCCATTTTTTCGAAAATTAGGGGTGAGGATTAAATTAAATTATTTGATTAATTTAAATAGATAACCCTACATGATTAATTAAATGTTTAATTAATAGATAATTATTTGGTTTATTTTTTAAATTTAAATTAATTATTTAATTTTCGAAATTTAAATATAAACCTAGTATTTTGAAAAAGTTTTAAAATACACCTTATACAATATGTAAAATTAAAGGTTTAATAATTACTATATGTATAAGACTAAGTCGGTCGAACCGTTAGTACACCTCATTCACGAAGCTAGTCTATAAGGGGGGTATAAGGAAATTGCCTATAAAATGGTAGTTGAATGGGTGTCCACTCTCACCCACCGTTTCCTTGATTAGTGGAGGGTCGTTAGCCGAGCGGGTTTGATAAGACAATTAATTCTCATTAAAAGTATAATGATATTAAAAAGTACTAGAACCTTCTTTTATTAAAATCTCAAATCTATTTACTTTGGGAAAAATATGAAAAGTATGCTAATCCATGAAAACACACATCATACTTTATATGTTGTTAGTGGAGCGTGTGTGGTTAACCGGCACACTAATAGGGACTATAAAGTGATATGATGGACATCTCAAAAAATTATCGTTGTTAATGGAGCGTTTGTGGTTAACTGGCACATCAATATGAGATGATAAATGACATTGAGGTTGCCAAGCGGGTTTGCATGGTTATTCACATCTCGTTTATGATCCTTGGCATCCCAGTCACAAAAGTGAGAGCATAATCCGAGATTAAACATGCCATTGATTAGATTCAATGAATCTCAAAAGATCTAGGAGTTTCATAAGATTGAAATTGTTAAAAGCCTTACATACCTAAAATAGATTCGAATTTGGTTATGGAATCCCTCTTCAAAGTTCCAGTCGAAAATATGGATCCTAGCCTTAATTTAAAATTTATGGGTTAATAATTAACGATTAAAATCAACTAACTTGAATTCTCTTTTTCTCCCATTATAGATGTCAAGTTAATAAAATAATGGTCTTCCTTATTCTGTTGGAAATGGTTTTCCTCTTTCTTTTGAAGATGATCTTCCACTTTCTAATCAAGGTGAAAATGGTTTCTCTTCTTCGGGAAATGGTGGAACTGGACATCATGCTTCTCCAACTCTTCTTCCTCCAGTAACTCTCCCTACGTCACATTTCCCTCGATTTGAAAGATACGAAATTACTCAAGTCATATTGGCATGTAAACATCGAGATGGAAATTCTGTGTGTGCGCATGTTCGGAAAATGAAATCGTACATTGAGAGATTTGATAGATCGGGTGTCGTTTTACCAAGGGAGCAACTTATTGATTGGGTTCTCCTTTTGCTTCCTGAGTGATATAGTCAGTTCATTGAGAACTTTTATATGAGCGACCTCGATGTGACCCTAATCGATCTGACCCAAAGATTGATGCTAAGGCAGAAATGCTTAAGAGTATAAGTGAAGCAATGATGCTTGAAGGGTCTGATTCTAAAGTTTCCATGGACATTGAAAATGGTGACAATGGTGGTCCAGAACATATTTCTCTTCCCAATGGAAAGGGATCGGCGAAGGTCAAACTATTTGATTGTATGGTAAAGAGAAAGGCTAGATCTGAGATAGTTCCATGTGTTAACCCTAAAGAGTCCATATGTTTCTATTGCAAATTGAAGGGACATTGGTTGCGAAGCTGCCCAGACTACCTGAAAGATCTTAGAGATGGTAAAGTCAAGTCATGTGACTCTACTTCATGTACATCCATTATTTTAACAAGTTCCTATTCATAAATTCTTAACACATGATGTGATGATCACATTTTGATGTTTTGTAGGATCTAAGAGAGAGAAGGAAGCTTTAGAAGAGTGAGCTAAATCTGATCATGAGAGATGGATTTCAGTCGCATGGTTCAATGATCAGATTTTGGAAGCTACTGCTTAGGAGTTATGATAATTTAATAGATTGCTTAGGAAATGTCTAGAAACATTGTTTTTCATTTCTATGCATTGTAAGGACAAGTTCCAAACTTTTGTTTATTATCAATAAAAGTGAAATTTTGGTTTATCTAATCGGTTTACTTTATATTTCCTTACAATGGAATTTATGAAAGTATTTATTACATTTCTATTATTAGCAATATTAATTGTGGGTTTGATTCTTGTTATATCGCTTGTGGAAATGTCATAATTAACTAAGTGGTAAAGAATTCTCATCACCTAAGTTTCAATTGGATAGAAACTTAGATTCATGCAATTTGAATTGCGTAATGTATGAGAATCTTGATCATTGGAAGATTATGACCAATTCATTGATCACATATTTATGCGAGTCAAGTGAATGACTAATGGATCTAGTACATGTTGATGTGGACTATTCAGATCCACCATAAATGATGATAACTTTATTCTTCATGATTTACTGATGCTTCAGTAAACATGGTTGTGTTTATAAGATTAAACATAATTATGATACTTTGAAAAGTTTCAAAGAATAGCAGAACGAATATGAAGAATCTATTAGGCAGAAAGATGAAAGTTTCTCCAATCTGAAAGGAAAGGAGAGTAATTTAGTATCATGTTTTAAGATCATGTTAATGATTGTGGAACTATATCAGAATTGATCCTCGAAGAACATCTTAGTGAAATTGTATGACTAAGAAGAGGAATCGGATATTGTTGAAATGGTTCAATCAAGAGATGACTCATACTTCGTTTCCAATCAAGTATTAGGGCCATGCTCTAGTTATTACAAATCGTATCTTGAAGCTTATTTTGTACTAAGTAGGTTAATAACACATCATGAAATGTGGAGTAATAATGTTTTCTTGCTCTAACATATTTGGAATTGGAAGTTGTGATGCTTTTGGTTAAAACAGAGGATAAACTAAGACAAATTCTATGAAGTGTTTCTTGTCAAGAATCCACACTAACTTTTGAATATTTGTTTTAGCTCGTCGAGAAATGTTCCTTCAGAGAAAAACTTATATGTCAAGAAGTCAGTGGGAGTCTTATTGATCTTGAGAATTTCAGGAGTCAATCGAGAACAAACCTTTTGGTTATCACTAGCACACGAACTGAGGTTGATAACATGTCATGTTAAATTCACATATTCTTGTTTATGTGCACCTTCCAAGTTGAGTTGGCAATACTTGTGAGTTCTATGGTTCTTATTTGACTGCAAAAGGCAGAGCATGTTGTCCAATGAAAGTACATTGATTGATATGGGTGAGCTGCTTAACAAGATGAAAGCACTGGTAGGCCTTTGTGCTACCAGATGACAAGAAATTAAGAATAAGCAAAGTTTAGTCCATGAAAGGAAAACTAAATTTGAGTTTGGTGTTGTTATAAACATTATCTTATGATTGTAGGTTGGAAATGATAGATTCACATAGATGGGTACATGTACACCATAAAATCTAGGTGAGAATTATTATGAGGAAACAGTTTTGCTAGTAGATTTTAAGGATCTGATAAACATCATTATGGTTAGTGGTTGTGTTAGTTGTATTCTCAAAATTCACAATATGATTACAACATCCCTTTTCATAGTTTGAATTGTGAGAAATGACAAGGAATTGTTTTAACTTTCAAGACATGTACCTATAAGTTCTGAAAGGGTTTAAACAAATACACACATATGCAATCTAATGAAGGTGTATAAGATTAAGAAGTCTAATTGGAGGCTTATCAAAGCACCACGTATTAGAAATCTATACTTTAGTAAGGAAGTCAAGAGTATTGATTTCTAGAAGTCCAGTTGATTTCTTGGTACATGTCAAAGCTAGTGGGGGCATAATTGTTATGCTAGTATTGCAAGTTGGCAATATTATTCGTAGGAAACAAAGTTTTCAGTTTGCAAGTTGCAAAGTTTGGGAGTTGTTTCTCTAAGAAAGACTTAAGGGAGAAGGCATTCATACTTCGTTTCAAATCTAAAAGTTAGATTGAAGGGTTTAATAGAACTTAGTTTTGGGCATATATGAATATCATGTTGAAATGATTCAACATAGGAAATTCGATATAGGGAAATGTTATAGCAAGAGATACAAGGTATTTATGTAAGACATAATGAATCGAGTCCCATATGCTTCGGATATAGGATCGATTACATATGCTATAATATTCACTTGTTCTGATTTTTCCAAATGTCTTGCGCATTGAGAGGGAAATGATGGGTTTTGAGCATTACAACATTCCTATGGTGCACATGCAACCCTATTTGCTTTGGATCTAGGTTTTTCTCATGTTATACATGCAAACTAATTTTCCAAAGCAAGAACCCTAATTATAAGATATAAAAATCGAAATCTAATCATATTAGGTTTAGAAGAATACCTTTCTTGTTGATTGCTTGATCTTGACCTTCAAGAGCTTAGTGCCTCAATTGCTGCACCTCTAATGGAGTAAAAAACACCACTTAGAAATGGATGAACAAGAGAGAGAGGTGGAGGCTATAGAATTCAGCCAGGGTTTCTTCTAGAATCAAGTGGCCGATTTGAGGAGCCTTGGGGTTCCTTTTATAGTTGAGGCTGCTAAGCAATCCACAAACCCCCATATAATAGGCCTTGGACGAAAACTCTATGGGATTCCCATAGATTTTCGTCCACCCCATATCAATAGAGTCCATTAGCCCAAACTACAACTATTACTGATTTACATAATCTGTCCCCGTTCTTTTAATCAGTCTCTTTTGATCACTAAATTAATTTCAAATTAATTTCTGATCAATACTAATTAAGTAATATGATTTCTCAATTAATATATTATTCTTATAATATATTAATAAATCATTCATTAACCTCTTTCTCCATAATTCATCCTATCAAATTGCTATGGTGAAGGCAACCCAAAAGGACCATGATACTATCGGGTCAAGTACATACCAATTATAGTTATGGGCTTAGACACCTAATCCAACAGGAAAAAGGACTAGAATTTTAGTGTAACTTGATTTGTTAAACAACTATCAAAAACATTATGAGAATTACTTACGATTGGTTGCTTGTGGAAAGTTGGAAGTATGGTATTTAATTTGGACATACCATAGTGACATGTTTTAGATTGGGATGATTCTTGATCAGAATTAATGGTCATATGGGAATATGGAAATGTTTCCATAGAGGTAGTTAATTGTTAAAAGCTACATGTGAGATGGAAACTTTAATGCAATAAAAGTATTCAAGGACTGTACCTTGAATTTGAGATTTCATTTCCATGGAATTGTTTTTAGTAACAAAAGTTCCAATGGAACATTCTGTAATATCGTTGGCTAAGTCTCTGTGACTTTGAAGCCTCGACATCATAGAAGGACAATGCATGTAAGGTTGGAATTCTAACACATTTTAAGTAGTGAAAAGAATTTAAAATAGTGAAATGAGCATCATTGGAATAGTGTCCACTCTATCTGTTCACAAAGGAATAACCATAGAGAAACATAGTATGCATGTTCATAACATGGCATGACTGATGTTTAATTCAACGGTTTAATTTATTACTTGAAACATTATACAATGAATAAAGTCTTAATTATTATGGTGATTAAATAATAAGAGTTTTATTTATATTCAATGGTTTTGAGATAACAGTGACTTAGGTTATTATTGTGCTTCACTTTGCATGTTTTACTTCCTGAATAATTTGATTATTCGAAATTCCACAGTCGCTCATACTTTTGGAAGTAAGTAGTGAATTAAGATTGTCATGAATTGAATTGTAGATTGTCTATGGAGATTAGATATTGCAATGGTTGCTACAATGTTCATGAGTACTTAGAAAATGGGGATTTTGAGTATTGGATAAACCCATGCTCAGAGAATTACTTCATGGATTTTATCACGAGTAATTCTGAGATGATAATATCTTATATTCTTGAAAAGGAGATATATGAGTTGTTGTTTATGAGTCAGTTGTGCATTGATAATACGTAAACGCATCAGTAACTTAATGTTATAGAATGTATTGTTGTGCATGATTTGATGAGTACATAGTGCAAGCATATAAGTCAAAGTTTATCCGTTCCATTTTCCCTAACGGGAAAAGCGATATCTTTGGGCCCCTCAGTGATTTGGTGTTGACTTATAAGTGCTAGACCTAGCCAAGACTAAATTGATGTGTTCGAGTAGAAGTCTTATGTCGTCATCACAAATCAGAAATCGGGAAACAAAATCTTTGACAATGAGATTGATTATAATCCATGTCTCATGTCCGTACGATATCTTGTAGAATAGAGGAATATTTGATCACTTATCTTAAGACACGTAACTAACTGGGTCAGAGTTTGACATCGACTTTTAGAAGCTATAATTTGTTGATTGATTCAGAAGTTATATTAGCAGTTATAGTTATTAGACTTATCCAAGTGGGAGACTGTTGGATTAGGTTTCTAAGACCCTTACTATAATTGGTATAAACTTGAATTAATAGTAGCATAGTCCTTTTGGGTTGCCCTCAAACCAAGCAATTGGACAAGATGACTTTTAGAAAGAGAGATTAATTTTTTATGTGAAGAATAAATTAAATAAATGGTTTATTAATGTATTATGAAAATAATATATTAATTAGAAATCATATTATTTAATTAATAATTAATCAGAAATTAATTGGAATTAATTGGATTAATTAAAAGTGCAGAGACTGTTTGGTTATTTATTGAAAGTTGAGGAAAGAAGCCCAAGGACCTCATTGTATGAGGTGGATGAAAATCACTTGGTCAAGCCCAAGAGTTTTCGTCCAAGCCCCTTGGATAAGGGGAATGGGCCGCTTGGTCACCAAGCAAAGGGATTTAGGGTTTCCTCCTTAAACCCTAGCTTTGGCACCAAGCTACCTTAGCTATATAAAGACCATAGCCCTTCATAATTTCGTCCATGCCTTCCTTCTAAGAGCCTTGGAACATCTTAGTGATCTCAGTCATCGTCTTTGTCTTCTGCTTGAGAGACAGAAACTCCTGGGCCAACTGCTTTATCTCAATCAATGGCACAAACTAATCTGTAAACATCTCAGTAAACCTCTCCTAAGTCACTACAGAATGCTCCATAGGAGAATACTCAACCATCACAAACTTTCACCAGTCCTTCGCTCCCAAGTAAAGTAGGTTCAATGCAAAGCAAACCTTCAGATTCTCAGGATAGGAGCAAGTATAGAAGCAACCCTCAACATCAGAAATCCATCTCATCACAACAATCGGGATCTTGGTCCCGTCAAACTCTGGTGGCTTTGTGTTGTTAAACTTACGGTACCACAACGAATCACCCCCCTATGGTCTCGAAGAAGCAACGAGTGTGGTGGCTACGACAGTAGTACCCTCAGCGACGACATCATATCGCTTGTCGAAAGTCTCAATCAACGTGGCCTTAATAGACCCGGACATCTATGTTATGGCCTCTCTGATCGTTATGGCCACCTCGGTGGCAACGGTCCTACATATCTCATCATCACTGACACTCGGCCTCTAGGGGTCGTTGGAGCCTGAACCTCGGGTAACCACCATACTGAAAACACATAAGAAAACAATCAGAACCAAGCTAAAGCGCATACAAAAACACTTAAACATTCATGCAAGTTTCTTAGTACCCTAAGATTCCTTATTGAGTCGCATACGGATCCGGTGCTTTTAGTAGTACGGGCCCAATACTACCTTCCCCACCAATCTGTATTTGCCTCAAGTCATCCTCTCAAGATCCTAAGTCAAAAGAACTATATTCCTAAAGGGTGTCTGTGTTGGATTAGGTGTTTAAGCCCATAACTATAATTGGTGTGTACTTGACCCGAGAGTAGCATGGTCCACTTTGGGTTGCATTCACCAGAACAATCTAATAGTATGGATATTTGAGAAAGAGGTTATTTTTGATTTATTAATGTATTATAAGTATAATATATTAATTGTGAAATCATATTATTTAATTAGTATTGATCAAGAATTAATTTGGAATTAATTTAGTGATCAAAAGAGACTAATTAAATTAACGGGGACTGATTATGTAAATCAGTGACACATATGGTTTGGGCTATTGATCCATGATGGGCTAAGTTTATGTAAGATTCCATGAAGAGTTAGTCCATATGGATTATGGGCCATAAGCCTAAGTGTAAGAATTAGGGTTACATATGACTCTTGGATTCTACACTATATATATGTAACCCCTTGGCCTAAAATTGGATACACTAGTGATCCTAGAGATACTATAGCCGATTTTGAGTGCCTCGTAACCTATCTCTCAAGTTCTCCAATCATTGGTGGTGTTTTGTGAACCATTTGAGGCATCACACTTGAGGTGCTAAGTTCTTAAAGGCCAAATACACAAGCTATAACAAGAGGTAATCTTCTAACTAGTTTTTATGATTCAAGTGTCAAATTGTATGCTAGTTGTAGGCTTCATGCTTTGGATAATTTTGTTGCATGTATAACTAGAGAAAACTTAGATCTAAAGCATTAGGGTTGTATATGCACCATAGGGATGTTAGAGTACATAAAACCCAACAGTGGTATCAGAGCCATGAGTTGTTTTCTGTTATATAGATGAATTGGTTAATTTTCAAAGTTGAAAAAAATTCAATTTTTGCTGTCTGACTACTGGACTCGATGAGTCCCATGAGTGGACTCGCCGAGATGGATCATCTGGGGATGAACTCGTCGAGTCCATGCCCTGACTCGACGAGTTGGGCAGTCTGTTGGCAAAAAATTTTGAATTTTTGGCCTGTTTTGGATTATGATCATTACCACAAACTGTTTTGGTTCATAAAATTTGATTTTGTTGATATGGTAATGATTATCCCCATCCAATAAGATGATGATTGCCAAATTTTAAGATAATTACTTGATTTTGTAAAAACTAATTATTTGTAAAATTTGAATCATTTTGCTACAAGAGTTGAATTAGATCAATTAAGTAATACATAAAATGATATGATTATGTTATTAGTTTAAAGTTTGATCTAAATGTTTCTTGAAGAGTTTCATAACTTGTCCTCAAGTTATGGAACTTGATAAGTCTCATTCATGAAACAAATTAACTCCTTAAGTTATGGAATTCAAGAGTCTTGAAAGGTTACAAAACTTGACATCAAGTTTAGGAATCTAAAAGGTTTTGAAGAGTTTCAAAACTTGCCCTCAAGTTTTGGAATTTAAAATTTGATTAAAAGTTTTAATTGTGAAATATTAAATTCTAAACCTTTTGACTTCATAACTTAAATTTAGACTTAAAAGTTTAATTATGGCTTTGTTGATAACTAATTAAAAGATTAAGTAAAAGAGTATTAATAAATCCATAATTATATGGTTTGAGTTTAATTAAATTAAAAGTCTAGTTTAATTAATAGATTAAACCACCTAGTATTTTAAATGTATAAAATACACCCTTATACTATATAAAATTAAAGGTTTAATATATTATATATGTATAAATAAAAAGGTCAGTCTTACCGTTAGTAGGCCTCATTCACGAAGCCGGTCTATAAGGGATGTTTAAGGAAATTGCTTATAAAATGGAGATTGAATGGGTATACACTCTTACCCACCGCACTCTTGACTAGTGGAGGGTCGTTAGCCGAACGGGTAGGATAGGACTCAAACTTCCATTAAAAGTATAATGAAATACAAAGTAACTAAACCTTTATAAATTCCCAATCTTAGTTACTTAGGAAAAATGTGAATTTGATGCTAATCCATGAAATTACACTTTGAACCTTGCCAAATCGTTAGTGGAGCGTGTGTGGTTAACCAACACACTAACTTGGACTAGTAAGGGTGGCAAAGGGTAGCTCGTAGTTTGTCATAGATCAATAGAGCGTGTGTGGTTAACCGACACATTGGTTAGGTGATAAATGACTTCGAGAGTACCAAGCTAATTTGCATGGTTATTCACACCTTGTTTGTGATCCTCGGTATCCCAATCACAAACTTGAAGGGCATAATCGAGATTAAACATGACATTAAAATTTCGTTTTCGTGGTGGAATTGGTAAATCGTCATTTACCTACCGAAAAATAGTTTGCAATTGGATTACGGCATCCCTCTTCCGAATTGTAAATTACTGTGTCGGGTCCAAGCCTTAATATTTCATTTGGGTGTTATGTTAAGGACTTAAATCAACTAAACTTGAATTTCTCCCTCGTAGATGTCTAGTTCTGACAACTATGGTCTTCCAGAATCTTTTGGAAAAAGCTTTCCTCATGAAGATGATGTTCCCAGAAATCATACTTCACTTCCTCCACCTCCTCCAATAATTCTCCCTGATCCACATGTTCATCGACTTGAAAAGTTTAAGGTCACTCAATCCCTATTGACAAACAAACACGAAGATGGAAAGTCTGTTTGTGCTCACATCTTGGAGATGAAGTTGCATATTGACAGGTTGAGAATGTTGGGTGTCGTTTTCCTGAGAAAGTTGGCTGTTAACTTGGTTCTTCAGTCACTTCCCGAGTCGTATGGTAAGTTTGTTAATGACTACTATATGACAGATCACGACGTGACCCTTATTGATCTTACCTATTTGCTAATTGTTGCTAAATCAGCAATGATATGGCGCACTGGTCAAGCAAATTTGTCTGGAAGATCAATCTCTCGAACTTCCATGGACATTGACAATGGAAACATTGGAAGTCCAAAAAAGTATTCTCTTCCCAATGGAAAGGGATTGGCCATGCTCAATCCAGTTGTCCAAATGGAAAAGAGAAAGGCTAAGTCTGAGATTGTCCTGTGTGCCATTCCGAAACAGTCTGTTTGTTTCTACTGCCAAGAGAAGGGGCATTGGATGTGAAGCTACCGTATCTACCTGAAGGATCACAAGGATGGTAAAGTCAAAGTGTTTGACTCTTCTTCAGGTAAGTCCACTATCTAACTCTATTAAGTTCCTATTTGGAGATTCTTAATACATGATGTAATGTAATTACATTTTGATGTTTTGTAGGATCGAAGAAAAGAAAGGAAGCTAAAAGGAAGAGTAAGCTGAATTTGATCGCGAAAAGATAGATTTCGATCGCATGATTTAGATTTCGATCGCATGACTCGATGATCGGATTTTTGAGCTACTACTTAGGAGTTATGATAGATTGCTTAGAAATATTTAGAAACATAGTTTTCATATGTACTTACATTGTAAGGACAAGATTTTCCGCAATTTTATAATTAAAGAAAATTTTTGATTTTATTTTATTTTATATTTCCCTGCAATGGCATTTGTAAAAATTGATGTTTGTATGTTTCTATTTTTTAGCAATATGGATTTGACTCTTTCGTTTGTGGTAGTGTCTAAATTTACCAAATAAGGAAAGATTCTCATCACCCAAGTTTCAATTGGATAGAAACTTGGAATCATGCAACTTATATTGCATGATGAATGAGAACCTTCGTATTTGGGAAATTAAGACTAATTCCTTATTCACATGCATATGTGAGTCAAGTGAAGGACTAGGAAATCTAGTACAAATTGTTGTGTACTGGTCCAGGTCCACCACAAAGAACGATAAGACTATTCATCACGATTTACTAAAGTTAGTACATATGATTATACTTACAAAATTAGGTGTAATTCTGAATCATTGAAAAAGTTTCAATGTATAGCAGAACGAATAAGAAGAATCAATTAGGCAGAAAGATAAAAGTTTCTCCAATCTGAAAGGAAAGGAGAGTATTTTAGTATCGTGTTTTATGATCATCTTTATGATTATGAAAACCATATCACAATTGATCCTCTAAGGACACCTTAGTGCACTTGTATGGCTAAGAAAAGGAATCGGGAATTGTTGAAATGGTTAAATCAAGAAGATGAGTCATACTTCGTTCCAAGATCAATTCTTAGAGTCATACTCCAAGATTGTACATTGAGTGACATATCCTAAGTAGGTTTGTAACACATCATGAAATGTGGAGTAGAAAAGTTTTCTTGTTTTTGCACATTTGAAATTGGTAGTTGTGATGTTTTAGATAAGACAAAGACCAACTAAGACCTATTATGTGAAGTGTTAATCTTGATAAGAAACCGTACTAACTCTTGAATATTTGTTTGTCAAGGAATGTTTCTTGACAAGAGAATCTTATATGTCAAGAGGTCAGTGGGAGTCTTAAAGATCTTGAAAAAGGTTCAAGAACTAATCAAGAATATACCTATTATTAATCACTAGCACACGACTTGAGGTTTGTAACCTATCGTGTTGACATATTCTTGTTTCTGTGCCATTCCAGTTAAAGTTAATTATGCATGTGAGTTCTATGAGTTCTCAATTGTTTGCATAAGGCAAAGCACCTTGATTAGTGAAAGTTCATTGATCAGTAAGGGTGATCTGATCAACAACTTGGAAGACATGGTAGGACCTTGTGCTGCATAGTGGCAAGAAATTAAGATTGAACAAGTTAAGTCCATATGAGTTTGAATCTGCCATAGACCTTATCTAATGATAATGGTTGGAAATGATAGTTTCACATGGATAGGAACACATACACCATAAAATCTAAGTGACATATGGTTTCTCTCCAATTCATGAAAATGATTGTGAGGAAACGCTTTCACTATGTAGATTTTAAGGAGATAGCAGTTGTGTTAATTGCGTTGTCAAATTCAATTATGATTACGACATCCTTCTTCATATTTCGAATCGTGAGAAATGGCAAATAGTTTGAACATTCGGAACTTATTGTTGTAAGTTCTGAATAGTTTAGACACACATATGAACTTTCTAATAAAATGTCTATGAGCTTATATAAAGGCTTATCGAAGCATCTCTGATCAGAAATCTGAACTTTGGTAAGAAAGTCAATAAAGTATTGATTTCTAGAAGTCCAGCTGATTTTAGATACATGTCAAAGCTAGTGGGAGCATAAATGTTATGCTAGTAACAAAATAATTGTTATGCTAGTGGGAGCATAATTATTATGGTAAGTGTTGCGAGTTAGCAATACTATTTATAGGAAACAAAGTTCTAATTTGCAAAGTTGCAAAGGTTGAAAAGTTGTTTCGTTATAGTAAGGGAGAGGATACGTATACTTTATTTCGAATCTAAAAGTTTAGATTGAAGTATTAATAAAACTTAGTCATGTATATATATGAATACCATGTTGAAATATTTCAACATTGGAAATTCTAGATATGGAAATATTATAGCAAAAGACTGGTCAAGTATCATGTCTTTATGTAAGACATTATGAATTGTATCCTATATGCTTCAGGTATAAGATCGATTGCATATGCTATAATATTCTCGTGTTCTAATTTTTCCAAATGCCTAGGACATTAAGAGGGAAAAAGGACTAGAACCGGATATGACTAAAGTTATTAAACAACTGTCAAGGACGATCTAAGGTTCGCTAAGGATTGATCGCTTGTAGTTGGAAGTATAATAATGGATGGACCATATTGTCATTATTATGAATAGATAGGATTCTATTTATAATGAATTGTCATATGGAATATATGGAAATGTTTTCATAATGGGAGTTGGATATTAAGAATCTATGTGTAGGTTAGAAACTTTTATGCAAGAAGGATTTTCAAAGGAATGTACTTTGAATTTGATACTTCGCTTCCTTGGAATTGTTTGTTATCAATCTACAGTGGAAAGTTTTGTAATATCGTTGGCAAAGTCTCTGTGAATTTGGTACCTCGACATTACAAAAGGTAAATTGCATGATAGTTTAGAATCTAACACATTCTAGCAGTGACAAGAATTTGGTATTCTTAAACTTGCAATAAGGATTTGAATTTATGAAATGAGCATCATTGAAAATATGTTCAATTGATTTATTTCACAAAGTAAGGACCATAGATAAACATAGTGTGCATGCTTGGAGCATGAGATAACTATTGGTTTTAATTCAAGTATTAAGTTGATTAATCGAAACATTATACAATGAATAAGGTGTAATCAATATGGTGATTAAATAAAAGGTGTTTTATTTATATTCAAAAGTTTTGAGAACATATTGGATTCGATTGTTCTTGTGTTTCACTTTGCATGTTTTGACTTCCCGAATAATAAGATTATTCAAACCATCCACAGTCGATCATACTTTGGAAGTAGGTATTGAGGCAAGACTGTCATGAATCTGTCTGTAGATTGTCTAAAGTGTTTAGACATACCACAAGTTTGTTGCAGTGTTCATGAGTACTCCTGTAATAAGATTTGAGTATCGGATTAAACTCACGCTCATCTGAATCACTTCATGGATTTCATCACGGGTGATTGTGAGACGATAATATCTTATATTCTTGAAACGGAGACATATAGTTGCAATTTACAAGTCGGTTGCACATTGATGATATGTAAACGCACCAGTAACTTGGTGTTATAAAACATATTGTTGTGTGTGATTCGATGAGTAAATAGAGCAAGCATATGAGTCGAAGTTTATCCGTTCCTTTTACCCTAATAGCGATAAAAGCGATATATGTGGGCCCCTCGATGATTTAGTGATGACAACCCTAAGCGCTTGGCCAAGCCTGGACTGATTTGATTTGTTCAATTAGTTAGTCGTCATAAATCAGAAATCGGGAAACAACAAATGGATAGAGAGAATGATTATAATCCATGTTTCAGTCCATACGATATCTGGAATGGAGGAATATATGATCCCTTATCTAAATGGCGCGTCAGAGTTTGACAGCGGCTTTTAATAGCTACGATTGCTAGTCGGGTTTTAAGTCGTACTTGCAGTTATAGTTATTAGACTTATCCAAGTGGGACACTATTGGATTAGGTGTCTAAGCCCATAACTATAATTGGTATGTACTTGACCCGAGAGTAGCATGGTCCATTTTGGGTTGCATTCACCAGAACAATCTGATAGGATGGATATTTGAGAAAGAGGTTATTTGTGATTTATTAATATATTATAAGTATAATATATTAATTGTGAAATCATATTATTTAATTAGTATTGATGGAGAATTAACTTGGAATTAATTTATTGATCAAAAGAGACTAATTAAATTAACGGAGACTGATTATGTAAATCAGTGATATATATGGTTTGGGCTATTGAACCATGATGGGCTAAGTTTATGTAAGAGTCCATGAATAGGTAGTCCATATGGATTATGGAACATAAGCCTAAGTGTAAGAATTAGGGTTACATATGACTCTTGGATTCTACACTATATATATGTAACCCTGTAACACCAGTCAAAATAGGTCAACAACAATCACATGTGATTATGCCAATCATGTAATGTGATTTTGTTAAACTAGTAATGTGATAAACTTACTATGTAATTCATGTTAAAATATGAATATTCATACATAATTTATGATATAAATCAAAGTATACGTCCATACGATTCCAAAAATATAGAGAACATCTAAATCTGACTTCGCGTGAAGAAGTTATGATAAACCGAACACTATAAATCTCTATAATAAGAGGAATTTAAAATAGACTTAGAATTAGCTATTAGAGTCTAAGACAAAGTTGTAGTACTCGGAATTACCTACGCGTGCATATAAAGAACGTCAAAAACGGAGTTCGTATGCAAAAGTTATGACCTTCCGAAGATGCAGCTATCTTAGAGCATGACACGTGGCAAGAAACCCTAGCCGCCTTAAGTCACGACGTGGACATCAAATTCACGACGTGAAACGTGTCAGGGACACTAATCGGGGCTAGAAAACACGTGTTAAAGCTACCGGATAACTCATGGATGTCCACGACGTGACCCTGGGTATGCCACGACGTGAAATGGCCCAGAAGAGCCTATAAATAGCGATCAAGACCCTTTCATTCCTTACACCAAATCTCTTATTTCTCTCTCGTTTTCGAAGGCCGTTTTCCTTCCCGACCCTCACTACGACGAGCCTCTAACCGTTTGGATTCTATAGATCACACTACTAGGGTGAGTTTCACGGCCCCAATTTCTAATATTTCGGGGGAAAACGCATGCTAAATATTATATATACGTTATTATTATGTCTATATGATAGTATATTAGTATCAACGTAGATAGTTATAATAACCGGGATATAGTTATTTTGTATTTGAAAGTATACAACTATTGTAAAGTTGTTAGCATGTTATTGTTATATTAGTATACTAATGTAGATCTTGAGTTATACTTAGGATTCTATATATATTTCGTGTGCGATATAGTTCCGAAGTTGTATTCGGAAGTTCTATATATAAAGTATGTTGTTATTATTGGTTTTATGTCAAGATAAAACTTGATATGCTATATGTTGTTATTGTTAGTTTTATGTCAAGATCAAACTTGGTATGTTATATATTGTTATTGTTGGTTTTATGTTAAGATAAAACCTGGTTTTACTTCAAGCTATAGTTGTTATACTCCCTAAATGTTATGAAGTTAGGAGTAATGTTTAAAATCATAGTTATCACACCCCCAAACCAGACGGCGGAAACGTCTGGGGGTGGAGGACTTTAATTGTAGTATCACAACACATGCATCATAGTAATTAAAGTAGAAACAACAATTGTATTTAATAAAATATAAATATTTACATGTGTTCAATCATTGTATATTGAACCAAAATATAGTTATACAAAAGAAGATATGACTCAACAAAGCTCCATCTTCTCAAAAGCTCGGGGAGTACCTGTGTATTATTTCCCTGAGAATACAAGTAATTTGAAAAGAGAGTATCAACATAAAGTTGAGTGAGTGCATAAATGTTTATGTTTGAAAGAGTGTCTCTGTATCTTGTATATGTAAACTGTTCCAGAAAATCCTATATTTTCTGTTTGTATATGAAAAGTAGTTTTATTCCCATAAAACCCTTCTCTGTGTATTAATGTTTTGTATTTGTATTACTTATGAAAATTTGTAACTGAGAGTGTGCCTGGCTCCACCAGCTGTTGTTGAAAACTGTATTGAATCTTTGTATTTTGTATTCTGTAAACTAGTACTTTGAAGGTGTACTTTCGTTTAGTTATTTATACACTAACGTATTGTTAATATCTTTTTAATGAGTTATTATAACTATACTATGACTGATGGCCTGAAACAAACGCTTTGTGGGCGTTTAAACTGGTGATAACAATTGCCACTCATCTAACTGTAGCTAGCAGCCTGAGTGCGGGGTTGTCAATCCCGATATAGATCTACACACGCTTGTTTCGATCCCCGGCTGGAGATTCTGGTTATAATGTCAGGACTTTTCTATGTTGTCTAAAATGAATTAAACAACCTGAATCTAGTGTCTCATAAAAAGCATATAAACGTTACATGTATATTAGTTTGAAAACTCAATCATTCTGAAATAATGATTGACAGTATATTCTTTGAATCAAAACCCAATCATTCTGAAATAATGATTGACAGTATGTCCTTGAATTAGTATTTCCAAACATGTATTTGATAAGTGTAAACCTTGATTTGTTATGTATCAAAACCCTAGTTTCTTGTGTATTCTAGTATACTTGTATCATGAATTATTGTTCTATGTATAAATTATACCTATTATAATTTATATGTACTCCCTGATTGTGTATTTAACCATGTTTTCATGTAATCCCTTGCTCAGCATGTTACAAAGGTAGCTAAACTGATGAAATAACATTTATATTTATATACATATACAATTTTATATATAAGTAAAATTTAAACGACACTCGGACAAGTAACCAGTACTTTAAGCCCACATCCAAACAAGGAAAAGGACCCAGAATGAGTTATCAGTCCTCAGCCTTTTAAATCTTATATATATATATATATATATATATATATATATATATATATATATATATATATATATATATATACAAATATGAATTTTGGGGAAAAATATAAGATTATAAAAGAGTTTGATGTGTTGAGTATTTTTAGATAATTTAATGTTATTTTATCATGATTTGAATCATGATTTTATAACACAAAGTTCTTGTGTTATGCTTGTATTCCCCCCTTAAAACAGTAGAAATTATGAAAATACGGGGGTATGAACTCACTTGATAGATGCTGAACCGGACAGAGTTTCGTTTAACGAAAATGAGTTTATTTGTCGAGAAACCGGCTCAAATTGGGCAGAGTTTCGACAGGAGAGAGGTTACTTCTCGGGAATCTCGAGGCTTCGAGGCTTGCTTAGGGTTCAAGACTTGATACCGGGGCTTTAGGGGTTGTATATGAGCTTAGGGGAGTGGAAAATGTGAAAGAGAATGATTTTTGGGGTGAAAAAGTGTAAAAAATCTGGAACCCTCGCATGCTATTATAGTCCGAAGGTTCGGACCTGAAGCTGCGCGAAGGTGACACGCGTCGGACAGGTGGCGAGGCGAGGGGGCTTCTTCGGACTGGAGGCTCGCTGCTGGCTGGCTCGGATTGGACCAACCCTCGGTCCAATGGGAAGGAGACACGTGCGAAGGGGAGGGTCCGAGGCGTGTGCGAGGGGTGTCTCCGGGGCATCTCCTGCGAAGCTGTTCGCTTCTAAGTGGACCTCAGTTGCGGTCCAATCAGGAAGTGCCACGCATGGGTTCGGTCCACTCAGCAGCTGCCACGTGCGAGGGTGACGTGGCATGCGAAATTGCCCGGTTTTTCCCATTTTTTCTTTATTTTTGAGCCAAACTTGCGAAAATCATAACTTTCGCATACGAGCTCCGTCTTTGGCGTTCTTTATATGCACGCTTAGGTAAAATCATACTCTACGGCTTTCGTTTAGACTTTGTCGGCTAATTTTGACTTTATTTTTAATATTATTGTTTTAAACAGACAGGGACGGGAACCCGTTAAAATTTCATAACTTCTTCATCCGATGTCCGTTTTCGTCTGTCTTTTTACCGTTGTACTACTACCGACGAGACCTTCAATTCTCGTTTAGGTTGTGTCGGCTAAAAATCGCTCGATCTTTATTTCGAGTTTTTAGCTGTACACTGCTATACTGAAACTTAGAAAAATCATAACTTCCTCATACGAAGTCAGATTTTTCCGTTCCTTTTATGAAAGTTCTCGGTTTAACATAAAATACAACTTTCATTTAGATAGTTAAGGCTAAAAAGCCTTTTATCAAAAATTCCGTTTTTACACTGAACAGTGTTTTGTCGGTTTTGTCGCGGATTTTCGATTGGTCATAACTTCTTCGTTATAACTCGGATTTTAGTGTTCTTTATGTTTTTGGAAACCTTATTACAATCTCCATCACTTGGTTCATCCCAATCACGATTGCTAAATAATTTATTTTTGAGGGTCAGTTATGTAAATATGCACATTATGCTAAAATTTCTCTTTATTATTATAAAAAGAACTATACATTGACCTAAACTATTACATGTGTTTGAAATTACGATTTGTTACATTATCCCCCCGTTAGAGAGAATTTCGTTCCGAAATTAGTATTTCAGCTAGACTAGGGAAAAAGATGTGGATACTTCTGTTTCATTTGATCCTCCTGCTCCCAAGTGAATTCAGGTCCCCGTTTTGCATTCCAGCGAACCTTCACTATCGGGATACGACTTTGTTTGGTTTTCTTAACTTCCCTGTCTAGAATCTCTACGGGTTCTTCCACAAAGTTGAGGCTCTCGTTTAACTCGATTTCCTCGAGTGGGATCACAAGAGTCTCATCAGATAAACACTTTTTCAAGTTTGAAACGTGGAAGGTAGGATGAATGTTATTTAGTTCTTGGGGTAGTCGAAGTTTGTAAGCTACAGGACCAATTCTAGCAAGAATTTCGAAGGGTCCTATGTACCTTGGACTCAATTTGTCACGCTTTCCAAAGCGTATCATGCCCTTCCAGGGTGAGACCTTTAACAAGACGCGGTCACCAACCTAGAATTCAAAGGGTTTTCTTCGTTTGTCAGCGTAGCTTTTCTGTCTATCTCTGGATGCTTTAAGTCGCTCCCGAATTTGTGTGATTTTCTCGGTGGTTTCTCGAATGATTTCCGGACCAATGAGAGCACTGTCAGGAGTTTGACCTCTAGCTAGCTGCGTGTCACCCACTTCAGCCCAACACAGAGGGGATCTGCACTTGCGGCCGTAGAGAGCTTCGAATGGAGCAGCGTTAATGCTAGTGTGATAACTATTGTTATAAGAGAATTCAACAAGGGGTAAGTGAATATCCCATGCTTTTCCAAAGTCTATCACGCAAGCTCGCAACATGTCTTCTAGTGTTTGAATCGTCCTCTCACTTTGTCCGTCGGTTTGAGGATGGTAGGCTGTACTCATGTCCAGCCTAGTTCCCAAAGAGTTTTGTAAAGACTGCCAGAAACGAGAGGTGAATCTACTATCTCGGTCCGAAATAATAGATATTGGTACACCATGCAGTCTAACAATATCCCTGAGGTAAGTTCGGGTTAGTTTCTCCATCTTGTCGGTTTCTTTTATTGGTAAGAAGTGTGCGGATTTGGTTAATCTGTCGACGATTACCCAAATAGTATCATAACCACCCGAAGTCTTGGGTAATTTGGTTATGAAATCCATTGTAATCTGCTCCCACTTCCATTCAGGGATTTCAGGTTGTTGTAATAAACCTGAAGGTTTCTGTTATTCTACCTTAACTTTGGCACAAGTAAGACACTTGGCCACAAAGGTAGCGATTTCGGCCTTCATGTTAGGCCACCAATATAGTTTCTTAAGGTCCAGATACATCTTGTCTGAACCTGGATGAATGGAGTATCGGGTTTTGTGTGCTTCATTCATAACCACGTCTCTGTAACCACCGATCTTTGGTGTCCAGATCCGGTTCATGAAATAATAAACTCCATTATCCCTGACTTCGAAGTTTTTATCCATTCCTCTCAGGGTTTCACCTGCCACGTTTTCGGGTTTCAAGGTTTCTAGTTGAGCTTCTTTGATTTGTGTGGACAGATGTGAATGGATTGTCATGGTCAACGACTTTACTCGGCGTCCCGAGTATTCTTTTCTGCTAAGGGCATCAGCTACTACGTTTGCTTTACCAGGGTGATAAAGAATTTCACATTCGTAGTCGTTCAGTAGCTCCACCCATCGTCGTTGTCTCATGTTCAGCTCTTTCTGATTGAAGATATGCTGGAGACTTTTATGGTCCGTGAATATTGTGCATTTCGTGCCATATAGGTAATGTCTCAAAATCTTCAGAGCAAACACCACCGCTCCTAGTTCAAGGTCGT
Organism: Lactuca virosa; assembly: GCF_052849685.1. Classification (NCBI taxonomy): domain Eukaryota; kingdom Viridiplantae; phylum Streptophyta; class Magnoliopsida; order Asterales; family Asteraceae; genus Lactuca; species Lactuca virosa. The sequence continues at coordinate 129,470,827 of NC_136426.1, read as the reverse complement.
GTGTTGTATAGTTGACTTCATGCGTCTTGAATTGTCGTGAGGCGTATGAGATAACCTTTCCTCTTTGCATAAGTACACACCCAAGCCCTTGATTTGAAGCATCACAGTACACTATAAAGTCCTCTGTCCCTTCGGGTAGGGACAGGATCGGTGCACTGCACAAGGCTTGTTTGAGCGTTTGGAATGCGGTTTCTTGCTTCTCTCCCCAGTTGTAGGTTACACCCTTTTGCGTCAGGGTGGTAAGTGGTTTAGCGACTCGGGAGAAATTTTGGATGAACCTGCGATAGTAGCCAGCAAGACCTAAGAATTGTCGGATTTCTGTAGGAGTCGTGGGTGCTGGCCAATTTTCAATTGCTTTGATTTTGGAAGGGTCCACGTGTATTCCTTCTGAACTGACCACGTGACCTAGGAATTCAACCTTCCTAATCCAAAACTCGCACTTTGAAAACTTCGCATAAAGTTTTTCGGTCCTAAGGGTTTGTAATATTTGACGAAGATGTTGGCCATGTTCTTCTTTGCTTCTTGAATAGACAAGGATGTCGTCGATGAAGACTATGACGAATTTGTCCAGGAATGGACGACACACTCTGTTCATTAGATCCATGAACACAGCAGGTGCATTCGTCAATCCGAATGGCATCACAATAAACTCGTAATGACCATAACGAGTTCTAAACGCGGTCTTGGGAATGTCTTCCTCCAAAATCCGTAATTGGTGATACCCGGATCTTAAGTCTATCTTCGAGAAGTAGCTCGCACCTTGAAGTTGGTCGAACAGATCGTCAATGCGAGGTAGAGGGTATCGGTTCTTGATGGTAAGTTTATTCAGATCGCGGTAGTCTATGCACATGCGGAATGATCCATCCTTCTTCTTTACGAACAAAACTGGTGCTCCCCAAGGTGAGAAGCTTGGTCTTATGAAACCTTTACTAAGGAGTTCGTTAAGTTGGCTGGATAATTCTTGCATTTCAGAAGGTGAAAGACGATAGGGGGATTTGGCTACAGGGGTAGCTCCAGGGATTAAGTCGATTCGGAATTCGACTTGTCGTTCGGGAGGTACTCCTGGAAGATCATCGAGAAAGATATCGGGAAAGTTGCAAACCTCTGGAATGCTCGCGATATCTTTTACTTCTCGCTTTTTGTCTACGACGTGAGCTAAGAAAGCATAGTACTCTTTGCGAAGGTACTTCTGTGCCCTGATGCAAGAAATGATCCTAAGGTTCGTTCCGGGTTTGTCGCCATAGATAACAAGAGTTTCGTTAGTTGGTAAGTTCAAACGAACAGCTCTTTCATAACATAGGATGTCGGCATGGTTGGGGCACAACCAATCCATACCTATTATGATGTCAAAACTTTTGATAGAGACCGGCATAAGGTCTATTGGAAAAGACAAGTCATTCAAAGTAAGGATACATCCTATGTATATATCATTGGTGGATTCAGATTTCCCGTTAGCCATTTCTACTGTAAATGTTTCATTGAGTGGTTGGGAGTTTTGATTTAGTAGGTGTTTAAAATTATGGCTCACGAAGCTCCTCTCAGCACCACAATCAAATAGAATGCATGCATAAGTATTATTGAGAAGGAACGTACCCGTGACCACAGCAGGGTCTGCCACCGCTTCTTCATGACCCAGGGCTAGTATTCTCCCAACTCCACCGGCATTTCTAGCTTTTGGGCAATCCTTCATGAAGTGCCCCACATCACCGCATTGGTAGCATGCTCGGCCTACTCCAGCGGCAGGTGCTTGGTTAAGTGGTTGGGGTGGCATTTTACAGAATCGGGCAGTATGCCCTTTCCTGTTGCAGTTACGACACTGTAGGTCTCGGCAATTTCCATTGTGGTGAAAATTGCACTTGTTGCATTTAGGGAGGGTACCAGCATAGGGCTTTGTTGGTGCAAAATTATTGGGAACAGCAGTAGGTACAGTAGCGGGTATGGTAGCAGGTATAGTAGTAGCATGGACTGCCACTACTTGTTGCTTCTTTGCTGGTTCCATAGGAGATTTGCCCGTCCCCTTGTTCCAAACCCTCTTCTTGCTGTTGTTGTTGTTCTCCTTGGGTTGTTCTGGAGCAGAGACCACAGAGTTTTGACGGGATCCATGGTCGATAAGAGATTGTGCCAGTTCTTTGGCACTGTCAAAAGTAATAGGCTTTGAAGCTAAAACACTTGACTGAATTTGGGGCGACATACCCCAAATATATCTCTCAATCTTTTTGCTCACGATAGGAACCATATCCGGGCAAAGAATTTCCAGATCACAGAACCTATTGGTATAGGTTGATATATCAGAACCAACCATTGTAAGAGCCCATAGTTCTTGCTCCAGTTTCTGTATCTCCCCTCACGGGCAGTATTCCCGCATTAACATGGCTTTTAGGCTCTCCCAGCTGATGGAATTAGCCACAACTAGAGTAAGTGACTTAATGTGGCCATTCCACCACGTTAGAGCCCTATCAGAAAAAGTACAGGCAGCAAATTTAACCTTGCTACCCTCAGGACAGGAGCAAATTTCAAAGATTGCTTCCGTCTTTTCTATCCACTGCCTTAGTGCCATAACTCCCCCAGTCCCATTAAAGGTCATGGGTTTGGCATTAGAGAAATCCTTATAAGTGCATTCTCGCGAATGGCCATGACTTTCGCCATGGTTAGAAGGATGTGCACCGACTCCCGACCCACTAACACCAGGAGTATGAACGTGAGACATGGCAGCCGCTACAGCCGCCGTGACCGCCGCTTGAAACATAGCGGGATCGAATTGATGAGGTGGTGGTGGGGGTGGCGTCGGTGCTTCATTGGTGTTGATACGTCTTGGATTTCTACGAGGAGGCATCTCTTGCTATAAAAGTCAAATAGATAAAAAGATAGTGAGATATCAAGAAGGAATATGAATTTGATATCTCTGAACTAAACACTTAATTCAACATGAATCTTACAAAGAATTGGAAATAGAAATCCACTGCAAGTACAACTTGCAATAGGATAATATGAAATTGAATGGTTATTTTTCAAAAAGTATGAATGTACATGTCAACTGTATTGGTATATTAAGTATATAAGGTCCAGAAAACTTGACCTTAAAGCAGGATTATAATATACTCCAATACTGAGAAAGTGTCGACATCAAACCGACCTACCGAAAATAACATTTCCGCGGTCGTAGTGAAAGCATGAAAAATAACACTGGAGCGTTTCTGTGATCCAAAACTTTGGAATAAGATGATTATGAAAACTGTAATAACTCTTGTTGAAGTAAAGTGCTTATCGTTTTATTGATACTTGATTTGTACATAACATAGAAAGTAGTATACACATTCGATATAGAAAGTAGAAAGTAGAAGTAGTGCGAACACTACTTGCGACGGTTTCTACGACGATTGCTAGGTTTTGCTTCGTCTTGCGCTTTCCAATGTCTTTCTTGGGCAGCTTGGTGCTCCCTCAGTTCTCTGATCTCTGATTCAGCAGCACAAAGTTCCCTATGAAGGGCTTCAGTATGGTGTTGGGTGTCATCTTGCATCTCGTCAAGACGAAGGATATCTGCAGTGTTTGCCTGCGCAACCGCATTCACCTCTAGGATTCGATTGATCGACATCCTTGATTGATCGAACTGCCGGGCTATTCGGTTTACTATAACTGGAAGAGCTGTCAGCAGTTCCTCCTCTAGATACGTTATGGAAACCTCGTGCCATTCCGTATGGAGGGCGTTGGCCGTCTTGTCGACTCCAATGGTTTATGTATTGGCCCCACTCAGGTATTGGTTCTGCGTCCTCTTGCCTCTGGGGACGCTCCCCAGGGTTGCAGACTTGTGGCTCTGTATCCGTACCACTTGACTCGCTGTCCTCAAAGGGTTCTTCGTCTGAGTTTGTGATCCAGCCTGCATTCTGTGGATTGTAGGGGTCTCCCGGTAAATTGGGTGCAGCCATAGGTTCTGTATTAGAAATAAGATTAGTAAAATACTCTCCATAGTATTTTAATCTTTGTATTCTGTTCTATAGTTCTTTTGAATATGTATGGTAAGTTTTAGACATGTCTCAACACTACTATCACTCCCAAACACATGTTGGTCATATCTCAAATCAATATAGTTGATCAGGCTATATTAATTCCAGATATGATTACATAATTGCTCAAGTTTGACTATAGTGCTCAACATCCAAATACTTTTAAGTTCTTATGATTGTGATATTATACTTGTAAGTATGAGTGTGCTCTTATGACTGTGATACTTTACTTGTGAGTGTTAGTATACTTCTTATAAAAATACTTAAATCTTTAAAAGTATACTTGTAGTCAGAGCTCCTTGCCCCGATGTATTTATAGTTTGTATATCTTTTATTGATTGATATACTGAGTTCACTATAAACAATGCCCTGATACCAATCTGTCACACCCCCAAACCAGACGGCGGAAACGTCTGGGGGTGGAGGACTTGAATTGTAGTATCACAACACATGCATCATAGTAATCAAAGTAGAAACAACCATTGTATTTAATAAAATATAAATATTTACATGTGTTCAATCACTGTATATTGAACCAAAATATAGTTATACAAAAGAAGATATGACTCAACAAAGCTCCATCTTCTCAAAAGCTCGGGGAGTACCTGTGTATTATTTCCCTGAGAATACAAGTAATTTGAAAAGAGAGTATCAACATAAAGTTGAGTGAGTGCATAAATGTTTATGTTTGAAAGAGTGTCTCTGTATCTTGTATATGTAAACTGTTCCAGAAAATCTTATATTTTCTGTTTGTATATGAAAAGTAGTTTTATTCCCATAAAACCCTTCTCTGTGTACTAATGTTTTGTATTTGTATTACTTATGAAAATTTGTAACTGAGAGTGTGCCTGGCTCCACTAGCTGTTGTTGAAAACTGTATTGAATCTTTGTATTTTGTATTCTGTAAACTAGTACTTTGAAGGTGTACTTTCGTTTAGTTATTTATACACTAACGTATTGTTAATATCTTTTTAATGAGTTATTATAACCATACTATGACTGATGTCCTGAAACAAACGCTTTGTGGGCGTTTAAACTGGTGATAACAATTGCCACTCATCTAACTGTAGCTAGCAGCCTGAGTGCGGGGTTGTCAATCCCGATATAGATCTACACACGCTTGTTTCGATCCCCGGCTGGAGATTCTGGTTATAATGTCAGGACTTTTCTATGTTGTCTAAAATGAATTAAACAACCTGAATCTAGTGTCTCATAAAAAGCATATAAACGTTACATGTATATTAGTTTGAAAACTCAATCATTCTGAAATAATGATTGCCAGTATATTCTTTGAATCAAAATCCAATCATTCTGAAATAATGATTGACAGTATGTCCTTGAATTAGTATTTCCAAACATGTATTTGATAAGTGTAAACCTTGATTTGTTCTGTATCAAAACCCTAGTTTCTTGTGTATTCTAGTATACTTGTATCATGAATTATTGTTCTATGTATAAATTATACCTATTATAATTTATATGTACTCCCTGATTGTGTATTTAACCATGTTTGCATGTAATCCCTTGCTCAGCATGTTACAAAGGTAGTTAAACTGATGAAATAACTATTATATTTATATACATACACAATTTTATATATAAGTAAAATTTAAACGACACTCGGACAAGTAACCGGTACTTTAAGCCCACATCCAAACAAGGAAAAGGACCCATAATGAGTTATCAGTCCTAAGCCTTTTAAATCTTATTTATATACATATATATATATATATATATATAAAAATATGAATTTTGGGGAAAAATATAAGATTATAAAAGAGTTTGATGTGTTGAGTATTTTTAGATAATTTAATGTTATTTTATCATGATTTGAATCATGATTTTATAACACAAAGTTCTTGTGTTATGCTTGTATTCCCCCCTTAAAACAGTAGAAATTACGAAAATACGGGGGTATGAACTCACTTGATAGATGCTGAACCGGACAGAGTTTCGTTTCACGAAAATGAGTTTATTTGTCGAGAAACCGGCTCAAATTGGGCAGAGTTTCGATAGGAGAGAGGTTACTTCTCGGGAATCTCGAGGCTTCGAGGCTTGCTTAGGGTTCGAGACTTGATACCGGGGCTTTAGGGGTTGTATATGAGCTTAGGGGAGTGGAAAATGTGAAAGAGAATGATTTTTGGGGTGAAAAAGTGTAAAAAATCTGGAACCCTCGCATGTTATTATAGTCCGAAGGTTCGGACCCGAAGCTGCGCGAAGGTGACACGCGTCAGACAGGTGGCGAGGCGAGGGGGCTTCTTCGGACTGGAGGCTCGCTGCTGGCTGGCTCGGATTGGACCAACCCTCGGTCCAATGGGAAGGAGACACGTGCGAAGGGGAGGGTCCGAGGCGTGTGCGAGGGGTGTCTCCGGGGCATCTCCTGCGAAGCTGTTCGCTTCTAAGTGGACCTCAGCTGCGGTCCAATCAGGAAGTGCCACGCATGGGTTCGGTCCACTCAGCAGCTGCCACGTGCGAGGGTGACGTGGCATGCGAAATTGCCCGGTTTTTCCCATTTTTTCTTTATTTTTGTGCCAAACTTGCGAAAATCATAACGTTCGCATACGAGCTCCGTTTTTGGCGTTCTTTATATGCACGCTTAGGTAAAATCATACTCTACGGCTTTCGTTTAGACTTTGTCGGCTAATTTTGACTTTATTTTTAATATTATTATTTTAAACAGACCGGGACGGGAATCCGTTAAAATTTCATAACTTCTTCATCCGACGTCCGTTTTCGTCTGTCTTTTTACCGTTGTACTACTACCGACGAGACCTTCAATTCTCGTTTAGGTTGTGTCGGCTAAAAATCGCTCGATCTTTATTTCGAGTTTTTAGCTGTACACTGCTATACTGAAACTTAGAAAAATCATAACTTCCTCATACGAAGTCAGATTTTTCCGTTCCTTTTATGAAAGTTCTCGGTTTAACATAAACTACAACTTTCATTTAGATTGTTAAGGCTAAAAAACCTTTTATCAAAAATTCAGTTTTTACACTGAACAGTGTTTTGTCGGTTTTGTCGCGGATTTTCGATTGGTCATAACTTCTTCGTTATAACTCGGATTTTAGTGTTCTTTATGTTTTTGGAAACCTTATTACAATCTCCATCACTTGGTTCATCCCAATCGAGATTGCTAAATAATTTATTTTTGAGGGTCAATTATGTAAATATGCACATTATGCTAAAATTTCTCTTTATTATTATAAAAAGAACTATACATTGACCTAAACTATTACATATGTTTGAAATTACGATTTGTTACATTATCCCCCTGTTAGAGAGAATTTCGTCCCGAAATTAGTATTTCAGCTAGACTAGGGAAAAAGATGTGGATACTTCTGTTTCATTTGATCCTCCTGCTCCCAAGTGAATTCAGGTCCCCGTTTTGCATTCCAGCGAACCTTCACTATCGGGATACGACTTTGTTTGGTTTTCTTAACTTCCATGTCTAGAATCTCTACGGGTTCTTCCACAAAGTTGAGGCTCTCGTTTAACTCGATTTCCTCGAGTGGGATCACAAGAGCCTCATCAGATAAACACTTTTTCAAGTTTGAAACGTGGAAGGTAGGATGAATGTTATTTAGTTCTTGGGGTAGTCGAAGTTTGTAAGCTACAGGACCAATTCTAGCAAGAATTTCGAAGGGTCCTATGTACCTTGGACTCAATTTGTCACGCTTTCCAAAGCGTATCATGCCCTTCCAGGGTGCGACCTTTAACAAGACGCGGTCACCAACCTGGAATTCAAAGGGTTTTCTTCGTTTGTCAGCGTAGCTTTTCTGTCTATCTCTGGATGCTTTAAGTCGCTCCCGAATTTGTGTGATTTTCTCGGTGGTTTCTCGAATGATTTCCGGACCAATGAGAGCACTGTCAGGAGTTTGACCTCTAGCTAGCTGCGTGTCACCCACTTCAGCCCAACACAGAGGGGATCTGCACTTGCGGCCGTAGAGAGCTTCGAATGGAGCAGCGTTAATGCTAGTGTGATAACTATTGTTATAAGAGAATTCAACAAGGGGTAAGTGAATATCCCATGCTTTTCCAAAGTCTATCACGCAAGCTCGCAACATGTCTTCTAGTGTTTGAATCGTCCTCTCACTTTGTCCGTCGGTTTGAGGATGGTAGGCTGTACTCATGTCCAGCCTAGTTCCCAAAGAGTTTTGTAAAGACTGCCAGAAACGAGAGGTGAATCTACTATCTCGGTCCGAAATAATAGATATTGGTACACCATGCAGTCTAACAATATCCCTGAGGTAAGTTCGGGTTAGTTTCTCCATCTTGTCGGTTTCTTTTATTGGTAAGAAGTGTGCGGATTTGGTTAATCTGTCGACGATTACCCAAATAGTATCATAACCACCCGAAGTCTTGGGTAATTTGGTTATGAAATCCATTGTAATCTGCTCCCACTTCCATTCAGGGATTTCAGGTTGTTGTAATAAACCTGAAGGTTTCTGTTATTCTACCTTAACTTTGGCACAAGTAAGACACTTGGCCACAAAGGTAGCGATTTCGGCCTTCATGTTAGGCCACCAATATAGTTTCTTAAGGTCCAGATACATCTTGTCTGAACCTGGATGAATGGAGTATCGGGTTTTGTGTGCTTCATTCATAACCACGTCTCTGTAACCACCGAACTTTGGTGTCCAGATCCGGTTCATGAAATAATAAACTCCATTATCCCTGACTTCGAAGTTTTTATCCATTCCTCTCAGGGCTTCACCTGCCACGTTTTCGGGTTTCAAGGCTTCTATTTGAGCTTCTTTGATTTGTGTGGACAGATGTGAATGGATTGTCATGGTCAACGACTTTACTCGGCGTCCCGAGTATTCTTTTCTGCTAAGGGCATCAGCTACTACGTTTGCTTTACCAGGGTGATAAAGAATTTCACATTCGTAGTCGTTCAATAGCTCCACCCATCGTCGTTGTCTCATGTTAAGCTCTTTCTGATTGAAGATATGCTGGAGACTTTTATGGTCCGTGAATATTGTGCATTTCGTGCCATATAGGTAATGTCTCCAAATCTTCAGAGCAAACACCACCGCTCCTAGTTCAAGGTCGTGTGTTGTATAGTTGACTTCATGCGTCTTGAGTTGTCGTGAGGCGTAGGAGATAACCTTTCCTCTTTGCATAAGTACACACCCAAGCCCTTGATTTGAAGCATCACAGTACACTATAAAGTCCTCTGTCCCTTCGGGTAGGGACAGGATCGGTGCACTGCACAAGGCTTGTTTGAGCGTTTGGAATGCGGTTTCTTGCTTCTCTCCCCAGTTGTAGGTTACACCCTTTTGCGTCAGGGTGGTAAGTGGTTTAGCGACTCGGGAGAAATTTTGGATGAACCTGCGATAGTAGCCAGCAAGACCTAAGAATTGTCGGATTTCTGTAGGAGTCGTGGGTGCTGGCCAATTTTCAATTGCTTTGATTTTGGAAGGGTCCACGTGTATTCCTTCTGAACTGACCACGTGACCTAGGAATTCAACCTTCCTAATCCAAAACTCGCACTTTGAAAACTTCGCATAAAGTTTTTCGGTCCTAAGGGTTTGTAATATTTGACGAAGATGTTGGCCATGTTCTTCTTTGCTTCTTGAATAGACAAGGATGTCGTCGATGAAGACTATGACGAATTTGTCCAGGAATGGACGACACACTCTGTTCATTAGATCCATGAACACAGCAGGTGCATTCGTCAATCCGAATGGCATCACAATAAACTCGTAATGACCATAACGAGTTCTAAACGCGGTCTTGGGAATGTCTTCCTCCAAAATCCGTAATTGGTGATACCCGGATCTTAAGTCTATCTTCGAGAAGTAGCTCGCACCTTGAAGTTGGTCGAACAGATCGTCAATGCGAGGTAGAGGGTATCGGTTCTTGATGGTAAGTTTATTCAGATCGCGGTAGTCTATGCACATGCGGAATGATCCATCCTTCTTCTTTACGAACAAAACTGGTGCTCCCCAAGGTGAGAAGCTTGGTCTTATGAAACCTTTACTAAGGAGTTCGTTAAGTTGGCTGGATAATTCTTGCATTTCAGAAGGTGCAAGACGATAGGGGGATTTGGCTACAGGGGTAGCTCCAGGGATTAAGTCGATTCGGAATTCGACTTGTCGTTCGGGAGGTACTCCTGGAAGATCATCGGGAAAGATATCGGGAAAGTTGCAAACCTCTGGAATGCTCGAAATATCTTTTACTTCTTGCTTTTTGTCTACGACGTGAGCTAAGAAAGCACAGTACTCTTTGCGAAGGTACTTCTGTGCCCTGATGCAAGAAATGATCCTAAGGTTCGTTCCGGGTTTGTCGCCATAGATAACAAGAGTTTCGTTAGTTGGTAAGTTCAAACGAACAGCTCTTTCATAACATAGGATGTCGGCATGGTTGGGGCACAACCAATCCATACCTATTATGATGTCAAAACTTTTGATAGAGACCGGCATAAGGTCTATTGGAAAAGACAAGTCATTCAAAGTAAGGATACATCCTATGTATATATCATTGGTGGATTCAGATTTCCCGTTAGCCATTTCTACTGTAAATGTTTCATTGAGTGGTTGGGAGTTTTGATTTAGTAGGTGTTTAAAATTATGGCTCACGAAGCTCCTCTCAGCACCACAATCAAATAGAATGCATGCATAAGTATTATTCAGAAGGAACATACCCGTGACCACAACAGGGTCTGCCACCGCTTCTTCATGACCCAGGGCTAGTATTCTCCCAACTCCACCGGCATTTCTAGCTTTTGGGCAATCCTTCATGAAGTGCCCCACATCACCGCATTGGTAGCATGCTCGGCTTACTCCAGCGGCAGGTGCTTGGTTAAGTGGTTGGGGTGGCATTTTACAGAATCGGGCAGTATGCCCTTTCCTGTTGCAGTTACGACACTGTAGGTCTCGGCAATTTCCATTGTGGTGAAAATTGCACTTGTTGCATTTAGGGAGGGTACCAGCATAGGGCTTTGTTGGTGCAAAATTATTGGGAACAGCAGTAGGTACAGTAGCGGGTATGGTAGCAGGTACAGTAGTAGCATGGACTGCCACTACTTGTTGCTTCTTTGCTGGTTCCAGAGGAGATTTGCCCTTCCCCTTGTTCCAAACCCTCTTCTTGCTGTTGTTGTTGTTCTCCTTGGGTTGTTCTGGAGCAGAGACCACAGAGTTTTGACGGGCTCCATGGTTGATAAGAGATTGTGCCAGTTCTTTGGCACTGTCAAAAGTAATAGGCTTTGAAGCTAAAACACTTGACTGAAATTGGGGCGACATACCCCAAATATATCTCTCAATCTTTTTGCTCTCGATAGGAACCATATCCGGGCAAAGAATTGCCAGATCACAGAACCTATTGGTATAGGTTGATATATTAGAACCAACCATTGTAAGAGCCCATAGTTCTTGCTCCAGTTTCTGTATCTCCCCTCACGGGCAGTATTCCCGCATTAACATGGCTTTTAGGCTCTCCCAGCTGATGGAATTAGGCACAACTAGAGTAAGTGACTTAATGTGGCCATTCCACCACGTTAGAGCCCTATCAGAAAAAGTACAGGCAGCAAATTTAACCTTGCTACCCTCAGGATAGGAGCAAATTTCAAAGATTGCTTCCGTCTTTTCTATCCACTGCCTTAGTGCCATAACTCCCCCAGTCCCATTAAAGGTCCTGGGTTTGGCATTAGAGAAATCCTTATAAGTGCATTCTCGCGAATGGCCATGACTTTCGCCATGGTTAGAAGGATGTGCACCGACTCCCGACCCACTAACACCAGGAGTATGAACGTGAGACATGGCAGCCGCTACAGCCGCCGTGACCGCCGCTTGAAACATAGCGGGATCGAATTGATGAGGTGGTGGTGGGGGTGGCGTCGGTGCTTCATTGGTGTTGATACGTCTTGGATTTCTACGAGGAGGCATCTCTTGCTATAAAAGTCAAATAGATAAAAAGATAGTGAGATATCAAGAAGGAATATGAATTTGATATCTCTGAACTAAACACATAATTCAACATGAATCTTACAAAGAATTGGAAATAGAAATCCACTGCAAGTACAACTTGCAACAGGATAATATGAAATTGAATGGTTATTTTTCAAAAAGTATGAATGTACATGTCAACTGTATTGGTATATTAAGTATATAAGGTCCAAAAAACTTGACCTTAAAGCAGGATTATAATATACTCCAACATTGAGAAAGTGTCGACATCAAACCGACCTACCGAAAATAACATTTTCGCGGTCGTAGTGAAAGCATGAAAAATAACATTGGAGCATTTCTGTGATCCAAAACTTTGGAATAAGATGATTATGAAAACTGTAATAACTCTTGTTGAAGTAAAGTGCTTATCGTTTTATTGATACTTGATTTGTACATAACATAGAAAGTAGTATACACATTCGATATAGAAAGTAGAAAGTAGAAGTAGTGCGAACACTACTTGCGACGGTTTCTACGACGATTGCTAGGTTTTGCTTCGTCTTGCGCTTTCCAATGTCTTTCTTGGGCAGCTTGGTGCTCCCTCAGTTCTCTGATCTCTGATTCAGCAGCACAAAGTTCCCTATGAAGGGCTTCAGTATGGTGTTGGGTGTCATCTTGCATCTCGTCAAGACGAAGGATATCTGCAGTGTTTGCCTGCGCAACCGCATTCACCTCTAGGATTCGATTGATCGACATCCTTGATTGATCGAACTGCCGGGCTATTCGGTTTACTATAACTGGAAGAGCTGTCAGCAGTTCCTCCTCTAGATACGTTATGGAAACCTCGTGTCATTCCGTATGGAGGGCGTTGGCCGTCTTGTCGACTCCAATGGTTTATGTATTGGCCCCACTCAGGTATTGGTTCTGCGTCCTCTTGCCTCTGGGGACGCTCCCCAGGGTTGCAGACTTGTGGCTCTGTATCCGTACCACTTGACTCGCTGTCCTCAAAGGGTTCTTCGTCTGAGTTTGTGATCCAGCCTGCATTCTGTGGATTGTAGGGGTCTCCCGGTAAATTGGGTGCAGCCATAGGTTCTGTATTAGAAATAAGATTAGTAAAATACTCTCCATAGTATTTTAATCTTTGTATTCTGTTCTATAGTTCTTCTGAATATGTATGGTAAGTTTTAGACATGTCTCAACACTACTATCACTCCCAAACACATGTTGGTCATATCTCAAATCAATATAGTTGATCAGGCTATATTAATTCCAGATATGATTACATAATTGCTCAAGTTTGACTATAGTGCTCAACATCCAAATACTTTTAAGTTCTTATGATTGTGATATTATACTTGTAAGTATGAGTGTGCTCTTATGACTGTGATACTTTACTTGTGAGTGTTAGTATACTTCTTATAAAAATACTTAAATCTTTAAAAGTATACTTGTAGTCAGAGCTCCTTGCCCCGATGTATTTATAGTTTGTATATCTTTTATTGATTGATATACTGAGTTCACTATAAACAATGCTCTGATACCAATCTGTCACACCCCCAAACCAGACGGCGGAAACGTCTGGGGGTGGAGGACTTGAATTGTAGTATCACAACACATGCATCATAGTAATCAAAGTAGAAACAACCATTGTATTTAATAAAATATAAATATTTACATGTGTTCAATCACTGTATATTGAACCAAAATATAGTTATACAAAAGAAGATATGACTCAACAAAGCTCCATCTTCTCAAAAGCTTAGGGAGTACCTGTGTATTATTTCCCTGAGAATACACGTAATTTGAAAAGAGAGTATCAACATAAAGTTGAGTGAGTGCATAAATGTTTATGTTTGAAAGAGTGTCTCTGTATCTTGTATATGTAAACTGTTCCAGAAAATCCTATATTTTCTGTTTGTATATGAAAAGTAGTTTTATTCCCATAAAACCCTTCTCTGTGTACTAATGTTTTGTATTTGTATTACTTATGAAAATTGTAACTGAGAGTGTGCCTGGCTCCACCAGCTGTTGTTGAAAACTATATTGAATCTTTGTAATTTGTATTCTGTAAACTAGTACTTTGAAGGTGTACTTTCGTTTAGTTATTTATACACTAACGTATTGTTAATATCTTTTTAATGAGTTATTATAACCATACTATGACTGATGTCCTGAAACAAACGCTTTGTGGGCGTTTAAACTGGTGATAACAATTGCCACTCATCTAACTGTAGCTAGCAGCCTGAGTGCGGGGTTGTCAATCCCGATATAGATCTACGCACGCTTGTTTCGATCCCCGGCTGGAGATTCTGGTTATAATGTCAGGACTTTTCTATGTTGTCTAAAATGAATTAAACAACCTGAATCTAGTGTCTCATAAAAAGCATATAAACGTTACATGTATATTAGTTTGAAAACTCAATCATTCTGAAATAATGATTGACAGTATATTCTTTGAATCAAAACCCAATCATTCTGAAATAATGATTGACAGTATGTCCTTGAATTAGTATTTCCAAACATGTATTTGATAAGTGTAAACCTTGATTTGTTCTGTATCAAAACCCTAGTTTCTTGTGTATTCTAGTATACTTGTATCATGAATTATTGTTCTATGTATAAATTATACCTATTATAATTTATATGTATTCCCTGATTGTGTATTTAACCATGTTTGCATGTAATCCCTTGCTCAGCATGTTACAAAGGTAGTTAAACTGATGAAATAACTATTATATTTATATACATACACAATTTTATATATAAGTAAAATTTAAACGACACTCGGACAAGTAACCGGTACTTTAAGCCCACATCCAAACAAGGAAAAGGACCCAGAATGAGTTATCAGTCCTAAGCCTTTTAAATCTTATTTATATACATATATATATACAAATATGAATTTTGGGGAAAAATATAAGATTATAAAAGAGTTTGATGTGTTGAGTATTTTTAGATAATTTAATGTTATTTTATCATGATTTGAATCATGATTTTATAACACAAAGTTCTTGTGTTATGCTTGTATTCCCCCCCTTAAAACAGTAGAAATTATGAAAATACAGGGGTATGAACTCACTTGATAGATGCTGAACCAGACAGAGTTTCGTTTCACGAAAATGAGGTTATTTGTCGAGAAACCGGCTCAAATTAGGCAGAGTTTCGATAGGAAAGAGGTTACTTCTCGGGAATCTCGAGGCTTCGAGGCTTGCTTAGGGTTCGAGACTTGATACCGGGGCTTTAGGGGTTGGATATGAGCTTAGGGGAGTGGAAAATGTGAAAGAGAATGATTTTTGGGGTGAAAAGGTGTAAAAAATCTGGAACCCTCGCATGCTATTATAGTCCGAAGGTTCGGACCCGAAGCTGTGCGAAGGTGACACGCGTCGGACAAGTGGCGAGGCGAGGGGGCTTCTTCGGACTGGAGGCTCGCTGCTGGCTGGCTCGGATTGGACCAACCCTCGGTCCAATGGGAAGGAGACACGTGCGAAGGGGAGGGTCCGAGGCGTGTGCGAGGGGTGTCTCCGGGGCATCTCCTGCGAAGCTGTTCGCTTCTAAGTGGACCTCAGCTGCGGTCCAATCAGGAAGTGCCACGCATGGGTTCGGTCCACTCAGCAGCTGCCACGTGCGAGGGTGACGTGGCATGCGAAATTGCCCGGTTTTTCCCATTTTTTCTTTATTTTTGTGCCAAACTTGCGAAAATCATAACTTTCGCATACGAGCTCCGTTTTTGGCGTTCTTTATATGCACGCTTAGGTAAAATCATACTCTACGGCTTTCGTTTAGACTTTGTCGGCTAATTTTGACTTTATTTTTAATATTATTATTTTAAACAGACCGGGACGGGAATCCGTTAAAATTTCATAACTTCTTCATCCGACGTCCGTTTTCGTCTGTCTTTTTACCGTTGTACTACTACCGACGAGACCTTCAATTCTCGTTTAGGTTGTGTCGGCTAAAAATCGCTCGATCTTTATTTCGAGTTTTTAGCTGTACACTACTATACTGAAACTTAGAAAAATCATAACTTCCTCATACGAAGTCAGATTTTTCCGTTCCTTTTATGAAAGTTCTCGGTTTAACATAAACTACAACTTTCATTTAGATTGTTAAGGCTAAAAAGCCTTTTATCAAAAATTCAGTTTTTACACTGAACAGTGTTTTGTCGGTTTTGTCGCGGATTTTCGATTGGTCATAACTTCTTCGTTATAACTCGGATTTTAGTGTTCTTTATGTTTTTGGAAACCTTATTACAATCTCCATCACTTGGTTCATCCCAATCGAGATTGCTAAATAATTTATTTTTGAGGGTCAGTTATGTAAATATGCACATTATGCTAAAATTTCTCTTTATTATTATAAAAAGAACTATACATTGACCTAAACTATTACATGTGTTTGAAATTACGATTTGTTACATTATCCCCCCGTTAGAGAGAATTTCGTTCCGAAATTAGTATTTCAGCTAGACTAGGGAAAAAGATGTGGATACTTCTGTTTCATTTGATCCTCCTGCTCCCAAGTGAATTCAGGTCCCCGTTTTGCATTCCAGCGAACCTTCACTATCGGGATACGACTTTGTTTGGTTTTCTTAACTTCCCTGTCTAGAATCTCTACGGGTTCTTCCACAAAGTTGAGGCTCTCGTTTAACTCGATTTCCTCGAGTGGGATCACAAGAGTCTCATCAGATAAACACTTTTTCAAGTTTGAAACGTGGAAGGTAGGATGAATGTTATTTAGTTCTTGGGGTAGTCGAAGTTTGTAAGCTACAGGACCAATTCTAGCAAGAATTTCGAAGGGTCCTATGTACCTTGGACTCAATTTGTCACGCTTTCCAAAGCGTATCATGCCCTTCCAGGGTGAGACCTTTAACAAGACGCGGTCACCAACCTAGAATTCAAAGGGTTTTCTTCGTTTGTCAGCGTAGCTTTTCTGTCTATCTCTGGATGCTTTAAGTCGCTCCCGAATTTGTGTGATTTTCTCGGTGGTTTCTCGAATGATTTCCGGACCAATGAGAGCACTGTCAGGAGTTTGACCTCTAGCTAGCTGCGTGTCACCCACTTCAGCCCAACACAGAGGGGATCTGCACTTGCGGCCGTAGAGAGCTTCGAATGGAGCAGCGTTAATGCTAGTGTGATAACTATTGTTATAAGAGAATTCAACAAGGGGTAAGTGAATATCCCATGCTTTTCCAAAGTCTATCACGCAAGCTCGCAACATGTCTTCTAGTGTTTGAATCGTCCTCTCACTTTGTCCGTCGGTTTGAGGATGGTAGGCTGTACTCATGTCCAGCCTAGTTCCCAAAGAGTTTTGTAAAGACTGCCAGAAACGAGAGGTGAATCTACTATCTCGGTCCGAAATAATAGATATTGGTACACCATGCAGTCTAACAATATCCCTGAGGTAAGTTCAGGTTAGTTTCTCCATCTTGTCGGTTTCTTTTATTGGTAAGAAGTGTGCGGATTTGGTTAATCTGTCGACGATTACCCAAATAGTATCATAACCACCCGAAGTCTTGGGTAATTTGGTTATGAAATCCATTGTAATCTGCTCCCACTTCTATTCAGGGATTTCAGGTTGTTGTAATAAACCTGAAGGTTTATGTTATTCTACCTTAACTTTGGCACAAGTAAGACACTTGGCCACAAAGGTAGCGATTTCGGCCTTCATGTTAGGCCACCAATATAGTTTCTTAAGGTCCAGATACATCTTGTCTGAACCTAGATGAATGGAGTATCGGGTTTTGTGTGCTTCATTCATAACCACGTCTCTGTAACCACCGAACTTTGGTGTCCAGATCCGGTTCATGAAATAATAAACTCCATTATCCCTGACTTCGAAGTTTTTATCCATTCCTCTCAGGGCTTCACCTGCCACGTTTTCGGGTTTCAAGGCTTCTATTTGAGCTTCTTTGATTTGTGTGGACAGATGTGAATGGATTGTCATGGTCAACGACTTTACTCGGCGTCCCGAGTATTCTTTTCTGCTAAGGGCATCAGCTACTGCATTTGCTTTACCAGGGTGATAAAGAATTTCACATTCGTAGTCGTTCAGTAGCTCCACCCATCGTCGTTGTCTCATGTTAAGCTCTTTCTGATTGAAGATATGCTGGAGACTTTTATGGTCCATGAATATTGTGCATTTCGTGCCATATAGGTAATGTCTCCAAATCTTCAGAGCAAACACCACCGCTCCTAGTTCAAGGTCGTGTGTTGTATAGTTGACTTCATGCGTCTTGAGTTGTCGTGAGGCGTAGGAGATAACCTTTCCTCTTTGCATAAGTACACACCCAAGCCCTTGATTTGAAGCATCACAGTACACTATAAAGTCCTCTGTCCCTTCGGGTAGGGACAGGATCGGTGCACTGCACAAGGCTTGTTTGAGCGTTTGGAATGCAGTTTCTTGCTTCTCTCCCCAGTTGTAGGTTACACCCTTTTGCGTCAGGGTGGTAAGTGGTTTAGCGACTCGGGAGAAATTTTGGATGAACCTGCTATAGTAGCCAGCAAGACCTAAGAATTGTCGGATTTCTGTAGGAGTCGTGGGTGCTGGCCAATTTTCAATTGCTTTGATTTTGGAAGGGTCTACGTGTATTCCTTCTGAACTGACCACGTGACCTTGGAATTCAACCTTCCTAATCCAAAACTCGCACTTTGAAAACTTCGCATAAAGTTTTTCGGTCCTAAGGGTTTGTAATATTTGACGAAGATGTTGGCCATGTTCTTCTTTGCTTCTTGAATAGACAAGGATGTCGTCGATGAAGACTATGACGAATTTGTCCAGGAATGGACGACACACTCTGTTCATTAGATCCATGAACACAGCAGGTGCATTCGTCAATCCGAATGGCATCACAATAAACTCGTAATGACCATAACGAGTTCTAAACGCGGTCTTGGGAATGTCTTCCTCCAAAATCCGTAATTGGTGATACCCGGATCTTAAGTCTATCTTCGAGAAGTAGCTCGCACCTTGAAGTTGGTCGAACAGATCGTCAATGCGAGGTAGATGGTATCGGTTCTTGATGGTAAGTTTATTCAGATCGCGGTAGTCTATGCACATGCGGAATGATCCATCCTTCTTCTTTACGAACAAAACCGGTGCTCCCCAAGGTGAGAAGCTTGGTCTTATGAAACCTTTACTAAGGAGTTCGTTAAGTTGGCTGGATAATTCTTGCATTTCAGAAGGTGAAAGACGATAGGGGGATTTGGCTACAGGGGTAGCTCCAGGGATTAAGTCGATTCGGAATTCGACTTGTCGTTCGGGTGGTACTCCTGGAAGATCATCGGGAAAGATATCGGGAAAGTTGCAAACCTCTGGAATGCTCGCGATATCTTTTACTTCTCGCTTTTTGTCTATGATGTGAGCTAAGAAAGCACAGTACTCTTTGCGAAGGTACTTCTGTGCCCTGATGCAAGAAATGATCCTAAGGTTCGTTCCGTGTTTGTCGCCATATATAACAAGAGTTTCGTTAGTTGGTAAGTTCAAACGAACAACTCTTTCATAACATAGGATGTCGGCATGGTTGGGGCACAACCAATCCATACCTATTATGATGTCAAAACTTTTGATAGAGACCGGCATAAGGTCTATTGGAAAAGACAAGTCATTCAAAGTAAGGATACATCCTATGTATATATCATTGGTGGATTCAGATTTCCCGTTAACCATTTCTACTGTAAATGTTTCATTGAGTGGTTGGGAGTTTTGATTTAGTAGGTGTTTAAAATTATGGCTCACGAAGCTCCTCTCAGCACCACAATCAAATAGAATGCATGCATAAGTATTATTGAGAAGGAACGTACCCGTGACCACAGCAGGGTCTGCCACCGCTTCTTCATGACCCAGGGCTAGTATTCTCCCAACTCCACCGGCATTTCTAGCTTTTGGGCAATCCTTCATGAAGTGCCCCACATCACCGCATTGGTAGCATGCTCGGCCTACTCCAGCGGCAGGTGCTTGGTTAAGTGGTTGGGGTGGTATTTTACAGAATTGGGCAGTATGCCCTTTCCTGTTGCAGTTACGACACTGTAGGTCTCGGCAATTTCCATTGTGGTGAAAATTGCACTTGTTGCATTTAGGGAGGGTACCAGCATAGGGCTTTGTTGGTGCAAAATTATTGGGAACAGCAGTAGGTACAGTAGCGGGTATGGTAGCAGGTACAGTAGTAGCATGGACTGCCACTACTTGTTGCTTCTTTGCTGGTTCCAGAGGAGATTTGCCCGTCCCCTTGTTCCAAACCCTCTTCTTGCTGTTGTTGTTGTTCTCCTTGGGTTGTTCTGGAGCAAAGACCACAGAGTTTTGACGGGCTCCATGGTCGATAAGAGATTGTGCCAGTTCTTTGGCACTGTCAAAAGTAATAGGCTTTGAAGCTAAAACACTTGACTGAATTTGGGGCGACATACCCCAAATATATCTCTCAATCTTTTTGCTCTCGATAGGAACCATATCCGGGCAAAGAATTGCCAGATCACAGAACCTATTTGTATAGGTTGATATATCAGAACCAACCATTGTAAGAGCCCATAGTTCTTGCTCCAGTTTCTGTATCTCCCCTCACGGGCAGTATTCCCGCATTAACATGGCTTTTAGGCTCTCCCAGCTGATGGAATTAGCCACAACTAGAGTAAGTGACTTAATGTGGCCATTCCACCACGTTAGAGCCGTATCAGAAAAAGTACAGGCAGCAAATTTAACCTTGCTACCCTCAGGACAGGAGCAAATTTCAAAGATTGCTTCCGTCTTTTCTATCCACTGCCTTAGTGCCATAACTCCCCCAGTCCCATTAAAGGTCCTGGGTTTGGCATTAGAGAAATCCTTATAAGTGCATTCTCGCGAATGGCCATGACCTTCGCCATGGTTAGAAGGATGTGCACCGACTCCCGACCCACTAACACCAGGAGTATGAACGTGAGACATGGCAGCCGCTACAGCCGCCATGACCGCCGCTTGAAACATAGCGGGATCGAATTGATGAGGTGGTGGTGGGGGTGGCGTCGGTGCTTCATTGGTGTTGATACGTCTTGGATTTCTACGAGGAGGCATCTCTTGCTATAAAAGTCAAATAGATAAAAAGATAGTGAGATATCAAGAAGGAATATGAATTTGATATCTCTGAACTAAACACTTAATTCAACATGAATCTTACAAAGAATTGGAAATAGAAATCCACTGCAAGTACAACTTGCAACAGGATAATATGAAATTGAATGGTTATTTTTCAAAAAGTATGAATGTACATGTCAACTGTATTGGTATATTAAGTATATAAGGTCCAGAAAACTTGACCTTAAAGCAGGATTATAATATACTCCAATACTGAGAAAGTGTCGACATCAAACCGACCTACCGAAAATAACATTTCCGCGGTCGTAGTGAAAGCATGAAAAATAACACTGGAGCGTTTATGTGATCCAAAACTTTGGAATAAGATGATTATGAAAACTGTAATAACTCTTGTTGAAGTAAAGTGCTTATCGTTTTATTGATACTTGATTTGTACATAACATAGAAAGTAGTATACACATTCGATATAGAAAGTAGAAAGTAGAAGTAGTGCGAACACTACTTGCGACGGTTTCTACGACGATTGCTAGGTTTTGCTTCGTCTTGCACTTTCCAACGTCTTTCTTGGGCAGCTTGGTGCTCCCTCAGTTCTCTGATCTCTGATTCAACAGCACAAAGTTGCCTTTGAAGGGCTTCAGTATGGTGCTGGGTGTCATCTTGCATCTCGTCAAGACGAAGGATATCTGCAGTGTTTGCCTGCGCAACCGCATTCACCTCTAGGATTCGATTGATCGACATCCTTGATTGATCGAACTGCCGGGCTATTCGGTTTACTATAACTGGAAGAGCTCTGTCAGCAGTTCCTCCTCTAGATACGTTATAGAAACCTCGTGCCATTCCGTATGGAGGGCGTTGGCCGTCTTGTCGACTCCAATGGTTTATGTATTGGCCCCACTCAGGTATTGGTTATGCGTCCTCTTGCCTCTGGGGACGCTCCCCAGGGTTGCAGACTTGTGGCTCTGTATCCGTACCACTTGACTCGCTGTCCTCAAAGGGTTCTTCGTCTGAGTCTGTGATCCAGCCTGCATTCTGTGGATTGTAGGGGTCTCCCGGTAAATTGGGTGCAGCCATAGGTTCTGTATTAGAAATAAGATTAGTAAAATACTCTCCATAGTATTTTAATCTTTGTATTCTGTTCTATAGTTCTTCTGAATATGTATGGTAAGTTTTAGACATGTCTCAACACTACTATCACCCCCAAACACATGTTGGTCATATCTCAAATCAATATAGTTGATCAGGCTATATTAATTCCATATATGATTACATAATTGCTCAAGTTTGACTATAGTGCTCAACATCCAAATACTTTTAAGTTCTTATGATTGTGATATTATACTTGTAAGTATGAGTGTGCTCTTATGACTGTGATACTTTACTTGTGAGTGTTAGTATACTTCTTATAAAAATACTTAAATCTTTAAAAGTATACTTGTAGTCAGAGCTCCTTGCCCCGATGTATTTATAGTTTGTATATCTTTTATTGATTGATATACTGAGTTCACTATAAACAATGCTCTGATACCAATCTGTCACACCCCCAAACCAGACGGCGGAAACGTCTGGGGGTGGAGGACTTGAATTGTAGTATCACAACACATGCATCATAGTAATCAAAGTAGAAACAACCATTATATTTAATAAAATATAAATATTTACATTTGTTCAATCATTGTATATTGAACCAAAATATAGTTATACAAAAGAAGATATGACTCAACAAAGCTCCATCTTCTCAAAAGCTCGGGGAGTACCTGTGTATTATTTCCCTGAGAATACAAGTAATTTGAAAAGAGAGTATCAACAAAAAGTTGAGTGAGTGCATAAATGTTTATGTTTGAAAGAGTGCCTCTGTATCTTGTATATGTAAACTGTTCCAGAAAATCCTATATTTTCTGTTTGTATATGAAAAGTAGTTTTATTCCCATAAAACCCTTCTCTGTGTATTAATGTTTTGTATTTGTATTACTTATGAAAATTTGTAACTGAGAGTGTGCCTGGCTCCACCAGTTGTTGTTGAAAACTATATTGAATCTTTGTATTTTGTATTCTGTAAACTAGTACTTTGAAGGTGTACTTTCGTTTAGTTATTTATACACTAACGTATTGTTAATATCTTTTTAATGAGTTATTATAACCATACTATGACTGATGGCCTGAAACAAACGCTTTGTGGGCGTTTAAACTGGTGATAACAATTGCCACTCATCTAACTGTAGCTAGCAGCCTGAGTGCGGGGTTGTCAATCCCGATATAGATCTACATACGCTTGTTTCGATCCCCGGCTGGAGATTCTGGTTATAATGTCAGGACTTTTCTATGTTGTCTAAAATGAATTAAACAACCTGAATCTAGTGTCTCATAAAAAGCATATAAACGTTACATGTATATTAGTTTGAAAACTCAATCATTCTGAAATAATGATTGACAGTATATTCTTTGAATCAAAACCCAATCATTCTGAAATAATGATTGACAGTATGTCCTTGAATTAGTATTTCCAAACATGTATTTGATAAGTGTAAACCTTGATTTGTTATGTATCAAAACCCTAGTTTCTTGTGTATTCTAGTATACTTATATCATGAATTATTGTTCTATGTATAAATTATACCTATTATAATTTATATGTATTCCCTGATTGTGTATTTAACCATGTTTGCATGTAATCCCTTGCTCAGCATGTTACAAAGGTAGTTAAACTGATGAAATAACTATTATATTTATATACATACACAATTTTATATATAAGTAAATTTTAAACGACACTCGGACAAGTAACTGGTACTTTAAGCCCACATCCAAACAAGGAAAAGGACCCAGAATGAGTTATCAGTCCTAAGCCTTTTAAATCTTATTTATATACATATATATATATATATATATATATATATATATATATATATATATATATATATATATACAAATATGAATTTTGGGGAAAAATATAAGATTATAAAAGAG
Source organism: Lactuca virosa (assembly GCF_052849685.1). Classification (NCBI taxonomy): domain Eukaryota; kingdom Viridiplantae; phylum Streptophyta; class Magnoliopsida; order Asterales; family Asteraceae; genus Lactuca; species Lactuca virosa. Next base: position 129,446,913 of record NC_136426.1, on the reverse strand, counting down.
TTTGATGTGTTGAGTATTTTTAGATAATTTAATGTTATTTTATTATGATTTGAATCATGATTTTATAACACAAAGTTCTTGTGTTATGCTTGTATTCCCCCCCTTAAAACAGTAGAAATTATGAAAATACGGGGGTATGAACTCACTTGATAGATGCTGAACCGGACAGAGTTTCGTTTCACGAAAATGAGTTTATTTGTCGAGAAACCGGCTCAAATTGGGCAGAGTTTCGATAGGAGAGAGGTTACTTCTTGAGAATCTCGAGGCTTCGAGGCTTGCTTAGGGTTCGAGACTTGATACCGGGGCTTTAGGGGTTGTATATGAGCTTAGGGTAGTGGAAAATGTGAAAGAGAATGATTTTTGGGGTGAAAAAGTGTAAAAAATCTGGAACCCTCGCATGTTATTATAGTCCGAAGGTTCGGACCCGAAGCTGCGCGAAGGTGACACGCGTCGGACAGGTGGCGAGGCGAGGGGGCTTCTTCGGACTGGAGGCTCGCTGTTGGCTGGCTCGGATTGGACCAACCCTCGGTCCAATGGGAAGGAGACACGTGCGAAGGGGAGGGTCCGAGGCGTGTGCGAGGGGTGTCTCCGGGGCATCTCCTGCGAAGCTGTTCGCTTCTAAGTGGACCTCAGCTGCGGTCCAATCAGGAAGTGCCACGCATGGGTTCGGTCCACTCAGCAGCTGCCACGTGCGAGGGTGACGTGGCATGCGAAATTGCCCGGTTTTTCCCATTTTTTCTTTATTTTTGTGCCAAACTTGCAAAAATCATAACTTTCGCATACGAGCTCCGTTTTTGGCGTTCTTTATATGCACGCTTAGGTAAAATCATACTCTACGGCTTTCGTTTAGACTTTGTCGGCTAATTTTGACTTTATTTTTAATATTATTATTTTAAACAGACCGGGACGGGAATCCGTTAAAACTTCATAACTTCTTCATCCGACGTCCGTTTTCGTCTGTCTTTTTACCGTTGTACTACTACCGACGAGACCTTCAATTCTCGTTTAGGTTGTGTCGGCTAAAAATCGCTTGATCTTTATTTCGAGTTTTTAGCTGTACACTACTATACTGAAACTTAGAAAAATCATAACTTCCTCATACGAAGTCAGATTTTTCCGTTCCTTTTATGAAAGTTCTCGGTTTAACATAAACTACAACTTTCATTTAGATTTTTAAGGCTAAAAAGCCTTTTATCAAAAATTCAGTTTTTACACTGAACAGTGTTTTGTTGGTTTTGTCGCGGATTTTCGATTGGTCATAACTTCTTCGTTATAACTCGGATTTTAGTGTTCTTTATGTTTTTGGAAACCTTATTACAATCTCCATCACTTGGTTCATCCCAATCGAGATTGCTAAATAATTTATTTTTGAGGGTCAATTACGTAAATATGCACATTATGCTAAAATTTCTCTTTATTATTATAAAAAGAACTATACATTGACCTAAACTATTACATATGTTTGAAATTACGATTTGTTATAATAGTCTAGTAACTTAGGGTTTTAGACATGAAGATGCTTTTGTTGTTATAGCTATAGGAAGCCATCAAAGTCTACATGAGCTACCTCATTCATTAACTAAGATTGGGGATCTTAGTGGAAGTCCTCTGACCTGTAATCGTTAATCCCCTGTGAGCGAGGAAGTCGTGTATGAATAAGATACGGGTTGACGACCCCACTCGTGGTTGTTAGTTACAACCCAAGACAAGCGAGTGACGATCCGTTCCTTTTACTTGTTATTCCGGCGTCGATGAAGCGCGCGGTATTGTTTCTCATGGTAAATCATGAGTGTATTGTTTCTCATGGTAAATCATGAGTGTATTGTTTCTCATGGTAAATCAAGACAATATTGTTTCTCATGGTAAATCATGAGTGTGTTTTGTCAGAGGTTTTGTTGTCAAGCAGCGATTACAGACTCATGGTAGCAACTTGTTAGAAGCATTATACTTTGTCGTATACAAGTATTAATGTTAAGTATAAGTTTCCCCCTACTTATACCCTAGGTACTACTTGTATATTAAGTAGATAATTATACCTAACACACATACTTGTATAGAACTGAAATAGATTTATACGTAGCGGTTTTACTCGTATAGAATTGAAATAGATTTATATGTGGCGGTTTTACTCGTATAGAATTGAAATAAGATTTATACGTAGCAACTTTCGTTTGTATGGAATTACAAACGCTTATATTCATAGTATATGAGACTTATAGGTAAACTATTTATTTGGTAAGTAAAATTTTATACCTAGGATATATATACTAAACGTTGGAGAGTCAAAATGATACTTTCAAACCTATACTTTTGAACTTGGAAAATGTATTATTTTTATATGGAGTCAAAACCTGTGAACTCACCAACTTTATGTTGACGTATTTTAAATTGCATGTGTTTTCAGGAAGTTGATAACTATGATACAAGAAATGACGTTACACTGCCCGGTGTTTCCGCTGACGGCCGGGGTGTGACAAACCCCTTGGCCTAAAATTGGATACACTAGTGATCTTAGAGATACTATAGCCGATTTTGAGTGCCTCATAACCTCTCTCTCAAGTTCTCCAATTGTTGGTGGTGTTTTGTGAATCATTTGAGGAATCACACTTGAGGTGCTAAGTTCTTAAATGCCAAATACAACAAGCTATAACAAGAGGTAATCTTCTAACTAGTTTTTATGATTCAAATGTCAAATTGTATGCTAGTTGTAGGCTTCATGCTTTTGATAATTTTGTTGCATGTATAAATAGAGAAAACTTAGATCCAAAGCATTAGGGTTGTACGTGCACCATAGGGATGTTAGAGTACATAAAACCCAACAATCTATACACTCACGCTGCAGGTTCCTCAGAACCACTACTAAGAATCTAGGCATTATCCTAGACTACTCCCCAACACCGCTCCGCCTCACAAAGATCTCTGATATCCTCGCCACTTACTTCGCGTATGCCAATCGTACACAAAGAAGGACTCGATAGACAGTCAAATAAATGGTTCTACCTCAAGTACAAAACCAAACAAGGAATAAGAAGAAAGGCTAAATCAGAAATTCTAAGGCTATAGAATCGTATCCATGTACAATTATGCAGCATACACCAAGCAAATAGCAAAGATAGGTTCAATATTATAAAAGCAACCTCCTAGGCTAAAGGCATCACAAATCATGCAACCCTAACACACACTTCCTGAGGCATCCTTAGCCTATCAACTAGCATGCAGTTCTGTTAACTCATCAGATAACAGCTCGACACAACACATAAAATAAGTAGAGATATTTTGGGAAAATCATTGCTCGAGCTCTGACTGATTGTACACACTGATTTATCCGGTTTTTCTCCTTTGAAATTCTTTGTTTCTTTTTGAAAAGTTTTTATAAAAACTCTCAGGTCCTTAGTTTGAGTTTGGAATCCCACAAGTGTTCATCCAAATCCCTCAAACTAGGGTTCTGATACCAATTTGTAACATCCAAAATTTCAACCCAAAATTTTCATTTTAAATTTCACATAAAAACATTTTTTTATATAAAAACCATACCATTAAAATCACAAGTGTCAAATATAAATCATCATCGAAATATCAGAGTGTCCCAAAATATTCAGAATCATAAAATCCAGGTGAATATATGTAATCAAGCATTCGCCTTCTCGCGATCATCAGAAGTACCTGAAACACATGTAATCAACAACTATAAGCACAAATCTTAGTGAGTTCCCCAAAATACCACATACAACATAACACATAATAATAATTATGGGTTATTACCTGAAGTCTCAGTAGGCAAATCGCACACCCTATGGGTTATCAGCAATGTTGGAGACTACCCGAAGTCTTAGCACACACAGTATCACATAACACGATAATAGCACATAGACCTAGCTGGTCAACACATATATATTCTACCACACAGGTAAGAATAGGGAGGAGACTCACCTTGCACAGATGACTGATAAAACTCACACCCGAACTTCCAAAACTAGACTCCGCCTATTAATTACACCAATTAACCGTAATTAATAATTAAGGTAGTTTCCATACTCCACTATTCCCAAGCCAAGTCTAATACACATTTAGGGAAAAATGCCATTTGCCCCTTCCAAGACCAAAACCCTCACAAATTCATCTAAAGGCACAATTGGTCAAAAGTCATAGAAAGTCAAAGGTCAACACTTTGACGTTACGCACGGCATACTCAACTCTACGTCGGGCGTAGAGCACACGGCTGGAAGGGAAACGGGTTCGCAACTAGCTACGCTCGGTGTAGCTAAAATTATGCTCGGCGTACATGGTCTCAATTCAAAATCCAACTTGTAAGGTCTTAATCATTAAGACACTTTACCCCAGCCTCAAATCTAACTCTAAAAGATATCCTAATCCATAAATTCTCTGACTTTATGCCTTTGCATGGCTAAAGAGAGCTTAGTCCGAAAACCCTAACTTCCAACATCACCAAAAAAACTCCATAACTCATGTATGGATGAAAGGAAAGGATCAAGCTTGGATTTTTATAACACTATGCACCCTAAAACGTCTGAAAGGACATATCAAATGCTATGGAGTATTCCATACTCACAAATATCAAGGTTTTGTGACAAATTGAACAGAAATCTAATCTTAAACAAGATCTAGAAAAGCAAGCTCCAATGTATGAAGTTTATACCTTCAATAGATGAACAATAAGATGTAGAGTCTGGATCCAAAAGCTTGAATGCAACACCACTTGTTGAATGATCTTCCTTCACTATCAAGAACACTTAAAAGCTTCAAATCTCACTTTCAAGGGCTGGGGTTTCGATTTTAGGGTTTAGAGAAATGAAGGCTGGTCATAGTAAGGTCCAAGGGGGGTTAAGATGGTCAAATAGGAGACACAACCCTAAAAATTTAGGTTTTGGGAACAGAACGAGTACGCCCGACATACTCACATGTACGCCCAACATACTCCACCTCCGCCGCAACTCTTTTACTGACTTGCGCCCGACTAGCAAGCCTATTATGCCAAACATAAGGGCCTAATATGTAAATAATAATATATTAAGGGTTGAAAATGAAGATACGTGACAACGGCTGTTACAGCAGGAAAGTACCAAGTGGCAAGTACATGTCAGGATCAATTTGTGGTAAACTTAAATGAAAGAAGTTTCACTTGTAGGTTCTGGGAGATTACAAGTTTTCCTTGTAAACATGCTGTTTGTGCTATATGGAACAAAATTGAAAATGGAGAAAATGCCCCTTATATTCAGAATTAGGTTCATCCTTGCTATAGGTTATCAACATCGAGAGCCATGTATCTTAACAAAATTGATCCAGTAAATGGTCGTTCAATGTGGCCAAAAAGTAACCGTCCATTCACTTTAACTCCACCAAAATATCAGACAAAAGTTCTTATTTCAACTACGCTAAATATCTACTTTGAATGCCAACTTTTATCTTTATGTTTTAACTACAATATATGCATACGTGTAGATTGGGAGGCCTAAAAAGAAAAGAAGGAGGGGTGTTGATGAGCCCAATAGCCAACCCACTAAATTGAGCAGGAAATTTCTTACAGTTGTTGGATTAATGTCTAACTCCATAACTATAATTGGTAAGACTTGACCCGACCCGGCATGGTCCATTTGGGTTGCATGGCATCATGCATTTGGATAGACTATAATGAGAGAAATAACACTTAAGGTTGGTTAATATATTATAAGTTCTAATATATTAATAAGGTTATTTAATTAGTATTGATCAAGAATTAATTTGGAATTAATTAAGTGATCAAAAGGAGACTAATTAAATATATGGGTTGATTGTGTAAATCATTCATTCTTATATATGTGGGCTTGTGATCCAAGATTCCTTATGTTGGACTAAGTCCATGGGGTGACCCATGGATACTCCATGGAGGTTAAAATCCATGGAGCATAAGGAATGGGTAAAGTTATGAGTTACATGGTGTAACCGTAATAGCCACCATATAAAAGAATCCCATGGCTCAAGAAATCGTGCACTAATGTGTGAGTGTGAGGGCTAGACGATTTCAAGGAGTGTTCAAGTTTCTCTCAAGTTATTCCAAGTGTATTTGGTGTTGTGTGAACCATTTGAGGTGTCACACTTGGGGCACTAGGCACTCAAGCTTCATGAAGACATTCTACATCAAAGAGGTATGTATTCTATCTTGTTATATTTATTATTTTGTATGCTAGATTAGGATAATACCTTGGATGTTCATAATTGTATGTATAATAGAGAAAACATAGATCCAAGGTATTTAGGGTTGCATGTACACTTAGGAGTGTTAGAATGCTCATAACCCAACAGTGGTATCAGAGCCTAGGCTTGTTTTCTTGTTATACTTGCAAAAGTAGCTGAAAAATCGAGTTGGATGCATATATTCGATTGCTTTGGCTGGAATTGGACTAGGAACATTACCCTAAGATGTTTTTGGACTTATAAACTTGTTTTTGATGTGGTAATGTTCATGCTAATCCAATTTCTATGATAATTGTCATAATTTCAAGATTTGTATTAGTTTGTATGTTCATGCTAATTTCTTGAAGATTGATGATTTGAATTATCTTGTTCTTATGAGGTTCTTAGATTAATAGAAAAGTTGCGTGAAATAGTTGTTTTCAATCCGTTTTAATCTAAAAGTTGATTCCAAAGTGTGTTTTTGTAACTTGTCCTCAAGTTATATGAAAAGTCACATTTAAGAATCATAAAACTCATAAAAGTTGGCAAAGGTTACAAAATGAAGAGTCTAGTTCTAATTAAATGGTTTTATGACTCCATAACTTGTCCTCAAGTTATGGAGGTTCAAGAGTCTCTTCATTAAATTAAAAAAAAAAGTGTAACCTTAATTAGTTCCATAAGTTACAATAAAAAAAAGTTATTTTTTTTATTAATTAGTTTAAAGTCTTCCATAACTTGTCCTCAAGTTATGGAACTTGAAGAGTTTTTTTTAATTAAAACTACTTTAAACTCATAAGTTATGGAATTAATTAGTTTTGAATAGTTTCAAAACTTGCCCTCAAGTTTGGAATTTGAAAAGTTTTTACTTATGAATACTTTAATTCCAAGTTAGCCCTTAGAATTTTAAAAGTTAAAATTCAACCCTTATACTTTATAATATTATAAGTTAATAATATTTATATATATGTATAAGAGTAAAGTCAGTCTTACCGTTAGTAGGCCTCATTCACGAAGCAGGTCTATAAGGGGGGTATAAGGTTACTGCCTATAAAATGGCAGTTTAATGGGTGTCCACTCTCACCCACCGCTTCCTTGACTGGTAGAGGGATGTTAGCCGAACGGGTAGGACAAGGACTATAATTCTCCTTTCATTAAAAGTATTAATGATAAATACTAAGTAACTAAACTCTTATTAATACCCAATCTTAGTTACTTAGGAAAATGTGAATTTGGTGCTAACCCATGAAATTACACTTTGCACTTTGCTTAAGTCGTTAGTGGAGCGTGTGTGGTTAACCGGCACACTAACCTGGACTTAACAAGGTAGGCAAAGGGTAACTTAATATTTATCATAGTATCGGTGGAGCGTGTGTGGTTAACCGGCACACTGATTAAGGGGTAAATATTAAGGGTACCAAGTATATTTGCATGGTTATTCACACCTTGTTTTGTGATCCTCGGCATCCCAGTCACAAAACCTGAAGGGCACACTCGAGATTGAAACATGCCTTTGAACAGTTCAATGAATCTCAAAGATCTAGGACTTTCAAATCCAATTAAAACCTAATAAATTATTTCGTTTTTCATGGTGGAAATTGGTGAATCGTCATTCACCTACCTTCAAATATTTTATAGCTTGGATTACGGCATCCCTCTTCTAAGTTATAAAATAGTTTGTTGGGTCCTAGCCTTAATATTTCATATTGGGTGTCATATTAAGGACTTTAAATCAACTATCTTGAATATCTCCCAAAAAGATGTCTGGTCTAGACATTTATGATCTTCCCAAATCTCTTGAAACAAGCTTTCCTAAATGAAGATGATGTCCCATGGATATCATACTTCTTTCACCTCCTCCAATTATTCTCCCTAACCCACAAGTTCCTAAAAAGTTTAAGGTCACTCAAGCCCTATTGGCAAGGCAAGGTCTAGGTGTGATCACATCTTGGAGATGTAGTCACATATTGACAAGCCGGGAGAGTTGGGTGTCATAGTCTTGAGAAAGTTGGTGGCTCAACTACTTTCTAAGTCACATAGTGAGTTCTTTTGGGAATCCTATGAAACAGACTAAGACAAGACCCTTAATGACCTTATCTATTTGCTAAGATCAACTTCCTAAAACGCTATGGACATTGACAATGATGACATTGGATATCCAGTAAAGCTCTCTCTTCCCAATGGAAAGGGATCGGCCATAGTCAACTCGGTTGACCCAATGGTAAAGAGAGAGGCGAAGTCTGAGATAGTCCTATTATCAAGGGTCCATAGGTAACTATTGCCAAAGGAAGGGGCATTGGTTACGAAGCTGCCAAATTTACCTAAGGATGTTAAAGTCAATAAGTTTGGCTCTACTTCAGGTAAAGTCCATTGTCTAACTCTATTAAGTACATGCTGATTCTGATCTCGAAGATGGATTTCAATCGCATGGTTCGGTGATCAGAATTTTGGGCTATTACTTAAGAGTTATGATATTTATATTGCTTAGGAATAGATAAAAACAAGGTTTTCATATGGATTATAAGGATAACTTTTTCCGCAAAGTTTTAAAATAAAAGAAAAAGGTTTTGATTTTATTTATTTTAAGTATCCTTACAATGGCATTTGTGAAAAGTTGTTGCTTATAAGATTCCATTGATAACAATATTGGAAAAATGGATTTGATTCTTTCGGTTGTGGTAGTGTCTAATATTACCAAATAAGGAAAGATTCTCATCACCCAAGGTTCAATTGGACCGAAACTTGGAATCATGCAAGTTGTATAGTATGATGAATGAGAACTTTCAGTTTGGAAAATTAAGACTAATTCCTTATGTGAATAAGGAAAGGACTAAGGGATCGAGTACACATTCTTGTGCACTGGTCAAGTCCACCACAAAAGATCAAGAAGACTATTCGTCATGATTTACTTAAGTTCAGTAAATATGGTTATACTTATAAGTTTAAGTATAAGTCTGTAGCATTGGAGAAGTTTCAATGTGAGACAGAACGAATACGAAGAATCAAAGTATGGCAGAAAGATAAAAGTTTCTCAAATCTGAAAAGATGGGAGAGTACTTTAGTATCATGTTTATGATCATCTTAATGATTAAGATACCATATCACAATTGGTTCTCTAAAGTCATCTTAGTGCATTCTTATGACTAAGAAGAGGAGTCATGAATTGTTGAAATGGTTAAATCAAAAAGATGAGTCATACTTCGTTCCAAAACAATTCTTAGAGTCATACTCCAAGATTGTAACTTGAGTGACATATCTTAAAGAGGGTTTGTTAACACTAGTCAAATGTAAGAGTAAAAGGTTATCTACTCTTGTACATTTGAAATTGGTAAGTTGTGATGTTTTGGATAAAACAGAGACCAACTTAGGCCAATTATGTAAAGTGTTAGTCTTGATAAAGAATCCGCACTATCTCTTGAATATTTGACAAGGGAGTCTTATATGTCAAGAGGAAAGTGGGAGTCTTAAAGCTCTTGAAAGTTTCAAGACTTAATCAAGAATAAAACCTAAAGTCCTTCACTAGCACACGACTTGAGGTTTATAACCTATCGTGTTGAAATTTTTGTGCCTATTCAAGTTGGCTTTGCATAGGAGTTCTGAGAGTTCTCAATTGGTTGCATAACTACTTGGAAGCAATGGCAGGCACCTGAGCTGCCAAATGGCAAGAATTTAAGATTGCACAAGTTTAATCAATATGAGTTTGGATTTGTCACTAACCTTGTCTTGTGATTATGGTTTTGACAAATTCACATGGATAAGAACACATACACTATTAAATCTAAGTGTCATAAGGTTTCTCTCCGATTCATGAAAATGATGGTGAGGAAACACTTTCACTAAGTAGATTTTAGCTAGATAGCAATTGTGATATTTGCATTCTCAAAGTCGTTAGTGGAGCGTGTGTGGTTTACCGGCACACTAACATGGACTTGTGAGAAGTGGCAAAGGTCTAAACAATTGAGACTATGATTACGACATCCCTTTTCATAGTTCTAAAATTGTTTAGACACACATGTGAGCTATCTAAGAGAGGTGTTTGATTTTGATAAAGTTTTATCAAAACAATCTAGTATCAGAAATCTGAACTTTGGTAAGAAAGTCAGCTGATTTCTGAGTACATGTCAAAGCTAGTGGGAGCATAAGTGTTATGCTAATAATCATCATGTTAGTGGGAGCATGATAATTATGACAAAGGTTGCAAGTTAGCAATGTTAATTATAGAATACAAAAGTTTCAATTCGTGAGGTTGCAGGGGTTGAAAAAGTTGTTTTGCTATAATTAAGGGAGAGGAAATTATACTTCATTTCAATTCTAAAAGCTTAGATTGAGATTTTAATCGTATTTAATCAAGGATATATATATGAATTTCATGTTGGAATGGCTCAACATAAGGAAATTCTATATATGGGTCCATTATTTGCGTTCTAAAATTCGATTATGATTACGACATCCCTTTTCATAATCTGAATTTTGAGAACTTGGCAAATTGAAATGGAAATATTATAGCAAAAGACTGGTTTAGTCTTTATGTGAGACATCATGAATCGTGTCCCATATGCTTCGGATATAGGATCGATTACATGTGCTATATTCATCCTTTCTAAAATTTTCCAAATGCTTGGGGCATTATGAAGGGAAAAGGTCTAGAATTGGATATGACTAAAATGATTAAGCAATTGTCGAGGACAATCTAAGGTTTACCAAAGATTGGTTGCTCAAGGACAGTTGGAAGTATAATGTTAATTCTGGAAGGACCATATTGACATAATCTGTAAGGAGGCAACTCTTGTTCAGAAGTGATAGTCAAAATGGAATATGGAAATGTTTCAAAGTTAGAAATTATTCAATCTGTGTAAGATTAGGAAACTTAATGAAAGAAGGATGTTTCCAAGGAGCTGATCTCCTTTGGAATGCTCTGTAATGATTGTTGTCAAGTCTTTCTGACTTCGTGCATAATCATTAAGAGGATCAATGCATATAAGTTTAGAATCTAACAGATTTTAGTAAATGGCATGAATTTGGAATTCTTGCATTTGCAGTAAGGATTTGGGACTGTGAAAAGTTGATCATTGGAGTGATGTTCAATTGATCTATTTTACAAAGTAAAGATCATAGACAAACATAGTATGCATACTTGGTGTATGGCATGACTAGTGTTTAGAAAACATAGTGTACATGCTTGGAGCATGGGACAACTATTGTTTTAAATTCAAGTATAAAGTTGATAAAACCGAAACAATGAATAATGAGTAATCAGTATGGTGATAAATAAAAGTGTTTATTTATATTCATAGGGTTTGATACCATATTTGATTCATTTATTCTTGTGTTTCACTTTGCATGTTTTGACTTCCAGAATAACTAAGTCGCTCTTCCTGAATGATTAAGTTATTCAAACCATCCACAGTCGGTCATATGTTGGAAGTAGATATGAATCAAGACTGTCATGGGTTGGTTTGTAGAGGTCCAAGTTGGTGGACAAAAGTGGTGCTACAACACTCATGAGTGCTCATAAGTTCTGAGTATTGGATTCAACCCGCGCTCATTTGAATCACTTCATGGATTTTATCACGAGTGATCATGAGACGATAATATCTTATATTCTTCAAACCTAGAGATATGAGTTGTTACTATGAGTTGGTTATACATTGATTGCACGAAAACGCATTGGTAACTCGATGTTATAAAACGTGCCTTTGTGTATGATTCAACAAGTAGTAGAACAAGCCATATGAGTCGAAGTTTATCCATTCCTTTTACCTTCGGGATAAAAGCGATATATGTGGGCCCCTCGATGATTTAAAGATGATACATGTGAGTGCTTGGCCAAGCCAGGACAGATTTGATTTGTTCAATCAGTCAGTCATCATGAATCGGAAATCGGGAAACAACAAATGGACAGAGAGAATGATTGATAATCCATGTCTCAGTCCATATGATATCTAGAATGGAGGAATATATGATCCCTTATCTAATGGACAAGTCATTAACAAAGGTCAGAGTTCATCGACAAGGTCAGAGTTCGACAGAAGCTTTTGAGAGCTATGATTGCTGATCGGTTCCTGAAGTCATACGCAATAATAGTTTTAGACTTATCCAAGTGGGAGACTGTTGGATTAATGTCTAAGTCCATAACTATAATTGGTAAGACTTGACCCGACCCGGCATGGTCCATTTGGGTTGCATGGCATCATGCATTTGGATAGACTATAATGAGAGAAATAACACTTAAGGTTGGTTAATATATTATAAGTTCTAATATATTAATAAGGTTATTTAATTAGTATTGATCAAGAATTAATTTGGAATTAATTAAGTGATCAAAAGGAGACTAATTAAATATATGGGTTGATTGTGTAAATCATTCATTCTTATATATGTGGGCTTGTGATCCAAGATTCCTTATGTTGGACTAAGTCCATGGGGTGACCCATGGATACTCCATGGAGGTTAAAATCCATGGAGCATAAGGAATGGGTAAAGTTATGAGTTACATGGTGTAACCCTAATAGCCATCATATAAAAGAATCCCATGGCTCAAGAAATCGTGCACTAATGTGTGAGTGTGAGGGCTAGACGATTTCAAGGAGTGTTCAAGTTTCTCTCAAGTTATTCCAAGTGTATTTGGTGTTGTGTGAACCATTTGAGGTGTCACACTTGGGGCACTAAGCACTCAAGCTTCATGAAGGCATTCTACATCAAAGAGGTATGTATTCTATCTTGTTATATTTATTATTTTGTATGCTAGATTAGGATAATACCTTGGATGTTCATAATTGTATGTATAATAGAGAAAACATAGATCCAAGGTATTTAGGGTTGCATGTACACTTAGGAGTGTTAGAATGCTCATAACCCAACAACAGTCACATGTACAAAGTGTCATAACAAGGAGCACAGTTACAGAACATGTAAAGGGCAGGGAGACATTGGTGAAGTTAGAGCAATGGGGAAGACATAGGGAAATGGGAAGGGGGCTGGAAATTCTGCTAAGTAGTTAGTTGGATGTTTAGGTAATTAGGTCTTTTGAAACTTAAATTATGGTTTGGTTGTTTAAATTTGTAATGTTTGTATGGGTTAAGATCTTCCATCATTAAGTATTTTGAAACTAAGTCTTACGTTTAAAACTTGGTATGTAATGGTTTTATCCACAGTTTGCTTATGAATGACATTTCCAAACCATCAAAAAGATTCATTTATAACAATGTACATTTGAAATACATTTGCAAACCATCCAAAAGATGCACTTATAACAATGTATATACGAAATGCACATCAAATCTACGTTTCATTAAAGTTCCATCGACTTAATGTGTTACATGAACCTTCATACAACAAAATGAAACCAAAAATCCCCATTACATCACAATCCAAAAACCCCTGCACTAGTTAGATGCTTACAAAAGAAACCAAAAAACTCCCCATCCCATTACCATCCAAATCCTACAACCACCTTACTGCTTAAAAAAAAAAAGAACACCCATGAACAAAACAACATCAGCTGGCAGTTCCGTAGTTCTGCATGTGCAATTGCAACCCTCTCTTCCAATCGATTCATTGATCTTATCAAACATGGAATCACCACCAATGCCCTAGGACACATCAGAGCGTCAACCCATCCAAGGAACCCACAACTTGTACATTTCCAAAATTGCCTTCCATGGTTACGATCCATCCACGAAGTCACCTTCGTTACTTCATTTCCACATCGACAAACCACCATAGTCGTCACTTGTAGAAGAGCTTCTCGAATGAATGCATAGTAGAGTGAGAGTAGATGACGATGGAAGAAGGGTTTTCCAAATAAAGTCAAACATACATTTTCTTTTAAATATGAGGTTACGAGTGAAAGGACGAAATTGCCCTTCCATTATTTTAATAGAATAAGACTTAACGGTAGAAAGCTGACGGAGTGAGGCTTAAGGACCAAACGTCAAAAGTTTTGAAAGCATATGAACCATTTGTGAAATTTTTTATATTTAGAAACTAAACTTCAAATCTAGGGAAAAGCACATGGACCAAAAATGATGTTTATACACGGTGGACCATTTGGACAGTTTTGCATCAATTTGCTAATTTGTACATGATCTTTGAAAATTAATGATGTTTTTATAAACCTTTAGTTTTTGCCTAAACTTAAAAAAAGAAAAGTTATAATAATTAATTTTTTTCTCTTAAATTAATACCTCCGATGACATTACCTTAACATAAGTCGATGGTATGAGATGAATCACACCCAACAGTTAGGTGAAACACATCCATGAACATAACATATTGGTTGCGGTTTAGGGTGAAAGATTTTGTGGTGCGGGTACAATTTATCGTGTCCTTTCTTCTTCTTATTGGCCAACAAATGAAATGTAATTTTTTTTTGAATTCCAATAGTAAGAAAAGGTAAGTTTTTTTTTTAAAGAAACGATCAAAAAGAATATATATATATATATATATATATATATATATATATATATATATATATATATATATATATATATATATATTACCAATTTACAACTTGTAGATACTTTTTCTATTCCACAATCAAAATCACACATTTTTCTATATTTTCCTCTCTACTTTTTTCATTTTAAGAACATAAATGAATTCCAACAAATCAACCTCAAAATCCGGTTAAAGAAAAATGTTGTACTTTTTGTTCAACCGCACCAACTAAAAATATTTTCGCTTTTGATCCATCTATCCTGGTTTATCGTCCCAACTTGATGTTATCTATCCCGGTTTGACTAATACAATTTGAATTGCGTTGAACACTTGACATTTGAAAAGGAAAAATATGCCAAAAAAGGCGACCGGGGAAAAAAGTGGCCGATATGCAATTCTTGATACAAAATACCGATTATCTTTCGAGACAGGCCCTCTAAATTGTTTTGAAGATGAGGGAGCATATCATTAAAAATATTTCTTCTAGTTTGTATACACATCAAAGATAAATGTTTTAGTGTAAAACCATCATTCTTCTACAAATTTAGTGGCTTTTGTGTCAATATCCCTAAACTAATTTGTGTAATATAACTTTTTGATATATTAATTTAACAAATTATTAGTTTTTATTAATATGCAAATTAGATATAACAAAAATATTTTATTTTATGAAATATTTTCCATCAAATAATACAATATTATAAATAATTAAAAATATACTAAGTATATTCAATAAAAGGTAAATGTGTCAAATATGTCCAAAAGTAAATTTTTTGGCTTTGATGTCCCAAACTGCGAATTGGATTTGTTGGCCCGATATAGCAATTGTTCCACTGGATCCCTCCCATTCATATATCTTGGATTGTCGGTTGGAACTTCTATGGCTAGAGTGTCATATTGGAATCCTATCATCGAGAAATAAATTCCAGGCAAGATTATCAAAATGGAAAGCCTCTAGACTATCTTTTGATGGCCGTCTAACACTCTGTAAAGTTGGGTTGAGCAGTCTTGGCTCCTTTTATTTCTCTCTGCATAAAGCCCTGCTAAAGTTATCAAAAATATTGAGAAGATTAGGATGCGGTTCTTCTGGGGGAGATGCATCCTCCAGGAAGATGTCTTGGATAGCATGGGAAATTTTTTTGGCTGATAAAGAAAGAGGGGGGCTTGGGATCGGTAGTTTCAAGGCTCAAAACTTAGCTTTGATGGGCAAATGGTGGTGGAGATTTAGAAACTTTCCTGAGAATACCTGGGCGGAGGTGATTAAATCTATTTATGGAGATGATGGGGGGTTCGCCAGACCATCTATCGCTAAGAGGAAAAATGGCTGTTCAGGTACAATCGTAAATATTCCAAAAATTCTAGAGAAGGAGAGTGTGTCTTTTTCAAATCACTATCATTTGTCTTTGAATGCTAATCGGGTTCTTAAATGGTCCTGGTCGCTTGATCCTTCTAGGGCGTATTCGGTCGCTTCTCTAAGAAGGCATATCGACAAGCATACTCTTCCTTCTAGCGATGGTAGATGGCCCTGGAATCCGCTGGTTCCAGGAAAATTAAATATTCTTGCTTGGCGTATCTGTCACAATAAACTCCCCACTATGGTAAACCTCTCAAAATCAGAATTTGCTCTTCAAATTTATGCAAAATTTGTCATAGAGCCCCAGAATCTGAGCATCATATTTTTATGGAGTGTCCGGTTTCGATGGAAGTTTGGCAGCATATCTGCAAATGGTGGCAGCTGCTGGAATATCCTCTTACTTTAATTCACGACCTATTGCAATGTAAAGAAAATATTGGGGGACATCAAAGGCTAGCAAGGATTCATGAAGCTATAATGCTAACATTTATATAGGTAATCTAGAAGTATAGGAACTCAATGGCACACTCTCCGATCCCAATTTCCAAATCGCAATCGGCGCTGGCTTACGAGGTAAAATCACTATCAATCCTTTGGATCAATGCAAGAAAGAGGAAAGGGCATAATCTAAGGTGGTTTGAATGGTGTTGTGACCCAATTCTAGAATGCTATAGTAGACTCTAAAATTTTTGGTTTTGTTGTTTTGTTTTCGTCCTACTTTTCTTCTCTTTTTTCCGCTTGTGTTTGTACTTCTAGCCCCTGGCTAGCTTTTTCTTTTTATTTCCAGCTTGTCGTTCAAAAAAATGTCAAATATGACTTGTATTTTTATTGTATTTTCTAATAAAATTGTATTTTTTAGGTGAATTACACACGCATTTATGACCTATTGACATACCTAAATTTCCGCAGCCAATTAAAAAAATTTCTTTATGCTCATTCAAAAAACATAGTATTCTTTAAAAGAATACATTAGTGCGGAATTGTTCCAAAACATTTTTCTTTAAGATAAAATCAATACTTAAACATTTTTTATGTAACGTTTTGTTTACATTAATATGAAAAACCATTGGATGTGACAATCGATACACAATACATAAGCATAAACGAGTCATTACAAGTCTTTCACATGTTTATTACACTATTAGCCTTAATCTCATAATCACTCAGTGGATTACAATCACTATCCTAATGTCTTCGTACCGCTACATGTGATACAAACAAACTGAGTGAGTCAGACTTGGGAGGCTGGTGAGACATAGGGTTTTTAACCCACAATAATATAACTAAGTCTTTGTCTATATATATATATATATATATATATATATATATATATATATATATATATATATATATATATATATATCACACCAAATAATTGTTGGATTAGATGTCTAAGTCCAAAACTATTATTGGTATGTACTCGACCCGAGAGTAGCATGATCCATTTGGGTTGCATATCATCAGGACAATTTGTTAGGATGGACTTTTGAGAGAAGGTTAAGTATGGTTTATTAATATATTATAAGTTATAATATATTAATATGAAATCATATGTTTTAATTAGTATTGATCAAGAATTAATTTGGAATTACTTTAGTGATCAAAAGAGTCTAATTAAATCTATGGGGAATAATTATGATAATTAGTTATATTTATATGTGTTCGGCTTATGATCCATGTTGGACCAAGTTTATGTATTGATACGTAAAGAGTTGGGCCACATGAACCATGGATCATAGACCCATGGGTATGGATTTGGGTTATATCCATGACCCTAGAAATCCCACATATAAATACATACTTCATTGCCCAAAATCGAGACAAAGGGTATTCTTGGAGTTAATGGTGGTTTTGGGTGCATGGAGATTCTCTCTCAAGTTCCTCCTTTGTCCATGATGTGTTGTGATTCCACTTGAGGCTTCCACACTATTGGGGCTAAGCTCTTTAAGGCTAAATACATCAAGACTTCAAGCTCCATCAAAAGGTATGTTATCCTAACTAGTATATTATATGGTTTATATCAAATGCATGCTAGTTGCAGGTTTAATACCTTGGAAACCATTTGCATGTATAATTAGTGAAAACATAGATCCAAGGTATTTAGGGTTGCATGAACACCTTAGGAGTGTTAGAATGCTCAAAACCCAACAATGGTATCAGAGCCTAGGCTTGTTTTTAAGTTATACATGCTGAAATAGCTTAAAAATCGAAAACTATGGCTTCCTGGGCACTGGACTCGCCGAGTCCACTGATGAACTCGCCGAGTCCATGAAGAAATTCATCCTACTCGTAGAGTAGGTTCATACACTCAACGAGTAGAAGCCCCTGACAACATATTTTCGACTTTTAAGGCTGGAATTGGTCTAGAATCATTACCTTAAACTGTTTTGGACTTATAAAACCTGTTTTTGATGTGGTAATGATTATGGTAAACCAATTTCAAAGTTATTATCAAAGTTTCAAGTTTTATATATGTTTATATGATTCTTGAAAATTGTTGATATGGATTGTTCATGCTTATGAGTTTTGGTAGATCATAGGAATTATGTGCAAATTGTTTGTTAGTGTAATTTTTTATCTCAATGACATTGGATGGACTCCATAACTTGTCCTCGAGTTATGGAACACCAAAAGTTTTTTGTGTCGCCTTGTTTTATGAGTTAATTTAGATTAATGAAAAAATTATGTGTTAGTTGTTTTCAATCCAAATTCATCTAAGAGTAGTTCATAAAATGTGTTTTTGTAACTTGTCCTCAAGTTATATGAAAAGTCACATTTATGAATCTTAAAACTCATAAAAGTGTCATAGGTTACAAAATGAAGAGTCTTTTTCTTATAAATTGTTTTATGGACTTCATAAATTGTTCTCAAGTTATGGATGTTCAAGAGTCTCTTCATTAAAGTTTTTTAAAACTTTAATTAAACTCATAAGTTATGAAAATCCAAGAGTTTTGAATAGTTCAATACTTTCCCTCAAGTTTTGGAAATTGCAAAGTTACCTCCCCATGTATACTTTAATTCCAAATCAAACCCTAGAATTTTAAAAGTTTAAAATTCAACCCCTATACTATTATTATAATTTTAATTATATAGTTATGTATAAGATAAAGTCAATCTTACCGTTAGTAGGCCTCATTCACGAAGCCGGTCTCTAAGGGGGGGTATAAGGTTACTGCCTATAAAATGGCAGTTTAATGGGTGTCCACTCTCACCCACCGCTTCCTTGACTGGTGGAGGGTCGTTAGCCGAACGGGTAGGATAAAGACTATAATTATCCATTCATTAAAAGTATAATGATAAATACTAGTAACTAAACACTTATAAATTCCCAATCTTAGTTACTTAGGAAAATGTGAAATGGTGCTAACCCATGAAATCACACTTTGCACCTTTGTTAAGTCGTTAGTGGAGCGTGTGTGGTTAACCGGCACACTAACATGGGACTGACAATGTGTGGTGAAGGGTAACTTAAGTTTATCATAGATTGGTGGAGCGCATGTGGTTAACCGACACATCAATTAGGTAATAAAGTTGAGGGTACCAAGACAATTTGCATGGTTATTCACACCTTGTTTATGATCCTCGGCATCCCACTCACAAACTTGAGAGGGCACAATCGAGATTCAAACATGCCATTGAAAGTTCAATGTATCTCAAAAGATCTAGGAGTTTCAAATCCAATTAAAACTTAATTATATTTCGTTTTCATGGTGGAAATTGGTAAATCGTCATTACCAACCTTCAACTATTTTATAGCTTGGATTACGACATCCCTTTTCTAGTTATAAATAGGTTGTTGGGTCCTAGCCTTAATATTTCATATTGGGTGTTATGTTAAGGACTTTAAATCAACTAAACTTGAATTTCTCCCTCATAAATGTCTATTTTAGACAATTATGGTCTTCCCAAATCTTTAAGAACAAGCCTTCCTAATGAAGATGATATCCCACGTGGCAATCAAGGTGAAAGATTAATCCCTTTGGTGTGCATTAATAGGACTGGAAATCATGCTTCACTTCCTCCACCTCATCCAATAATTCTCCCTATCCCACAAGTTCCAAGACTTGAAAAGTTCTAAGTCACTCAATCCCTATTGGCAAGCAAAGACTATATGTGCTTACATCTTCGAGGTTAAGTCACATATTGGCAAGTCAGGAGAGTCGGGTGTCGAAGTCTCGAGGTAGCTGGCTGTTGACTCGGTTCTTCAGTCACACCCTGATGACAGATCACGATATGACCCTTAGTGGTCTTAACTATTTGCTTGATGCTGCTAAATTAGCAATGATTTGGAGCACTGGTAAAGAAAATTTGATTGATCTACTTCCCAAAACTTCCATGGACATTGACAATGGTAACATTAGAAGTTCAAGAAATCTTTCTCTTCCCAATAGAAAGGGATTGGCCATGGTCAAGTCATTTGACCAATGGTAAAGAGAAAGGCTAAGTCTGAGACACTCAAGTGTACCATTTAGAAAAGGTCCATATGTTTCTTTTGCCAAAAGAAGGGGCATTGGTTCCGAAGCTGCCGAGTTTACCTAAAAGTTCATAAGGATGGTGAAAGTAAAAAAGGTTTGACTTTGCTTCAGGTTAAAGTCCATTATCTAACTCTATGAAGTCTCTTTTGAAGATTCTTAATACATGATGTAATGTAATTACATTTTGATGTTTTGGAAGAATCAAAGGAAGCTTAAAGAAAGAGTGTGCTGATTCTGATCACGAAGATGGATTTCGAACGCATGGTTCGATGATCAGAATTTTGAGCTGCTGCTTAAGAGTTATGATATGTTGCTTAGGAATAGATAACAACATGTTTTTCATATGTATTTTCATTGTAAGGATAAGATTTTTTCTCAAAGTTTAAAAAAAATAAAAGAAAATTTTGATTTATTTATTTTAAGTATCCTTACAATGGCATTTGTAAAAAATTGTTGTTTATATGTTTCCATTGATAAGCACTATTGGAAAATGGATTTGATTATTTCATTTGTGGTAGTGTCATAATTTACCAAATAAGGAAAGATTCTCATCACCCAAGTTTCAGTTGGATAGAAACTTGGAATCATGCAACTTGTATTGTGTGATGAATGAGAATTTTCATCTTTGGGAAATTAAGACTAAGTCCTTGTTCACATGTATATGTGAGTCAAGAGAAGGACTAAAGGGTCGGGTACATTAGGTTGTGCGCTGGTTAGGTCCACCACAAAGGTTGATAAGATTATTCGTTATGATTTACTAAAGTTTAATAAATATGGTTATGCTTACAAGTTTAAGTGTAATTCTGAAACATTGAAAAGTTTCAATGTATGGCAGAACGAATGAGAAGAATCAAATAAGGAAGAAAGATAAAAGTTTCTCCAATCTGAAGAGATGGGAGAGTTCTTGAGTATCCTGTTTTATGATTATCTTAGTGATTATGGAACCGTATCACAATTGATTCTCTAAGGACACCTTAGTGAATTTGTTTGGCTAAGGAGAGGAATCGTGAATTGTTGAAATGGTTAAATCAAAAGATAAATCATACTTCGTCCCAAAATCAAGTCTTAGAGTCATACTCCAAGATTGAGCCTTGAGTGACATAATCTTAAGAAAGGTTCAAAACACTTGTCAAATGTAGAGTAAGATGTTTCCTATTCTTGTACATTTGAAGTTGGTTAGTTGTGCTGTTTTGGATAAAACAAAGACCAACTAAGACCAATTGTATTGTATGAAGTGTTTAACTTGATAAGAATCTGCACTAACTCCTGAATATTTGTTTTGTCAAGGAATGGTTCTTGACAAAGGAATCTTATATGTCAAGAGGACAGTGGGAGTCTTAAAAGATCTTGAAATAGTTTCAAGAACTAATCACGAGTATTGTTTAATCACTAGCACACGACTTGAGGTTTGTAACCTATCTGTTGACATATTCTTGTTCCAGTGCCCATTCTAGTTAAAGTTGACTTTGCATATGAGTTCTATGAGTTCTCAGTTGTTTGCATAACAACCTGGAAGCATTGGTAGGCCCTTGTGCTACCAGGTGGCAAGAAAATGAGATTGAATAAGTTCAGTCCATATGAGTTTGGATTTGTCACTAACCTTGTCTTGTGATTATGGCTATGACAAATTCACATGGATAGGAACATATACACCATAAAATATAAGTGTCATAAGGTTTCTCTTCGATTCATGATGATGGTGAGGATTCGATTTCACTAAGTAGATTTTAAGTAGATAGCAATTGTGATATTTGCATTCTCATGTCGTTAGTGGAGCGTGTGTGGTTAACCGGCACACTAACTAGTGAGAATGACAATAGGTCTAGACAAACATGTGAGATGTATAAGGAAAGGTGTATGATTTTGATAAAGACCTATCAAAGCAATCTTGTATCAGAAATCTGAACTTTGGCAAGAAAGTTAATAAAGTATTGATTTCTAGAAGTCCAGTTGATTTCTGAGTACATGTCAAAGCTAGTGGCAACATAAGTGTTGTACTAGTAAGATAATAGTCTTTGTGCTATTGGGAGCATGATTATTATGGTTAGTGTTGCAAGTTAGCAATGTTAATTATAGAAAACAAAAGGTTCATTTCGCTTTGAAAAAGTTGTTTTGCTATAATTAAGGGAGAGGATTTATACTTCATTCCAATTCTAAAAGCTTAGATTGAGATTTTAATCAACTTTAGTCAAGGATATATATATGAATGTTATGTTGGAATGGTTCAACATAAGGAAATTCTATATATGTTGCATTCTCAAATTTTCGATTATGATTATGGCATCCCTCTTCATAGTTCGAATTTTGAGAACATGGCAAATAAAATTTTTTATAGCATGAATCGGGTTCCATATGCTTCGGGTATAGGATCGATTACATGTGCTATAATATTTATCCATTCTAAATTTTCCAAATGCCTAGGGCGTTAAGAGGGAAAAAGGAATAGAACTGGATTTGACTAAAATGAGTAAGCAATTATCGAGGACAATCTGAGGTTTACCAAAGATTGGTTGCTCATGGACAATTGGAAGTATAGTGTAAACTTTGGAAAGGACCATATTGACATATTCTGAAAAGAGGCAACTCTTGTTCAGAAGTGATAGTCAAAATGGTAATATGGAATTGTTTCCATAGGTGGAAGTTATTCTCTAAATCTCTGTTAGATTAGAAAACTTAATGCAAAGAAGGATGTTCAAAGGAATGTACTATGAATAATGAGACTTCGTTTCCATGGAATTTCTCTCCATTGGAATACTCTGTAATGTCTGATGACAAGTCTTTGTGACTTTGTGCATAATCATTACAGAGGATAAGTGCATATAAGTTTAAAATCTAACACATTTCGGTAAATGGCAGGAATTTGGAATTCTTACATTTTTCGATAAGGATTTGGGAGTGTGAAATGAGAATCATTGGAATTATGTTCAATCGATCTATTTCACAAAGTAAGGATCGTAAACAAACATAGTGTGCATACTTTGTGTATGGCATTACTGGTGTTTAGAAAAACATTGTGTACATGCTTGGAGCATGGGACAACTATTGTTTTTTAAATTCAAGTATAAAGTTGATAAAATCGAAACATTGAATAATGAGTAATCAATATGGTGCTTAGATAAAAGGTGTTTTATTTACTCTCAAAGTGTTGGGGCCATATAGGATTAGTATTATTCTTATGTTTCACTTTGCATGTTTTGACTTCCAGAATAACTAGGTCATTCTTCCCGAATGACTAAGTTATTCAAACCATCCACAGTCGTTAATACATTGGAAGTAGGTATTAAATCACGACTGTCATGAGTTGACTTGTAGATGTATAAGATGTTGGACATGGCAAGAGTTGCTACAACACTCATGAGTACACATAAGTTCAGAGTATTGGATTAAAACCACGCTCATCTGAATCACTTCATGGAGTTTATCACGAGTGAATCATGAGATGATAATATCTTATATTCTTCAAACCTAGAGATATGAGTTGTTGACTATGAGTTGGTTATACATTGATTGCACGAAAACGCATTGGTAACTCGATGTTATAAATTGTGCCTTTGTGTGCGATTCAACAAGTAGTTAGTACAAGCATATGAGTCAAAGTTTATCCATTCCTTTTACCCTTAATGGGATAAAATCAATATATGTGGGCCCCTCGATGATTTAGTGATGACACCCTAAGTGCTTGGCCAAGCCTGGACTGATTTGATTTGTTCAATTAGTCGGTCGTCATAAATCGGAAATTGGGAAACAACAAATGGACAGAGAGAATGATTATAATCCATGTCTCAGTCCATATGATATCTAGAATGGAGGAATATATGAGCACTTATCTAATGGACGCGTCATTTGATTTGTTCAGAGTTCGACATCGGCTTTAAGAGCTACGATTGCTAGTCAGGTTATGAAGTCGTACTTGCAATAATAGTTTTAGACTTATCCAAGTGGGAGACTGTTGGATTAGATGTCTAAGCCCATAACTATTATTGGTATGTACTCGACCCGAGAGTAGCATGGTCCATTTGGGTTGCATATCATCAGGACAATTTGTTAGGATGGACTTTTGAGAGAAGGTTAATTATGGTTTATTAATATATTATAAGTTATAATATATTAATATGAAATCATATGTTTTAATTAGTATTGATCAAGAATTAATTTGGAATTAATTTAGTGATCAAAAGAGACTAATTAAATCTATGGGGACTAATTATGATAATTAGTTATATTTATATGTGTTGGCTTATGATCCATGTTGGACCAAGTTTATGTATTGATACATAAAAGAGTTGGGCCACATGAACCATAGATCATAGACCCATAGGTATGGATTTGGGTTATATCCATGACCGTAGAAATCCCACATATAAGTACATACTTCATTGCCCAAAATCGTGACAAAGGGTATTCTTGGAGTTCATGGTGGTTTTGGGTGCATGGAGATTCTCTCTCAAGTTCCTCCTTTGTCCATGATGTGTTGTGATTCCACTTGAGGCTTCCACACTATTGGGGCTAAGCTCTTTACGGCTAAATACATCAAGACTTCAAGCTCCATCAAAAGGTATGTTATCCTAACTAGTATATTATATGGTTTATATCAAATGCATGCTAGTTGTAGGTTTAATAACTTGGAAACCATTTGCATGTATAATTAATGAAAACATAGATCCAAGGTATTTAGGGTTGCATGAACACCTTAGGAGTGTTAGAATGATCAAAACCCAACAATAATTACTCGTGATTACCCATTCCCATTATTCTCACACATTGATCCTAAAGTAATGATCTCAATGGACCTATCCTAATGGATCTTTGTAAGCAACTAGTAGACAATATTACTTCAGAGATTCCTTAGAAATATAAGTCACTAAAGGCAACCATGAGGGGGATAGAGCACCCAAATGAATGTACAATTCATTAACACCTACATATTGTGAGTCTGCCATTGTTCCACAAGACTGTCTAGAATAGTCAATGGTTGTCATCTACACTCTGTTAAATGACTAGTCCTAGTAGTACAATAGTACAATGTTGGTCATGGCCTCACACCACTATTTTATTTTTCACAACCCTTCACTGCCTAATATAATTGAAATATGATAACAACATATATCTTTTTATCCCAAGATTTCAATTTAAACAAGCATAATCTTGTCATGCTACTTTATCTAACAAATTTATTCATAATTATAGATAATAGACAGGAAGCATATCTGACTACCAACCTCTTCCCACCAATCCAGTTCCCTGTCCTTCAATAGGCAGGAAGCATATCTGACCTTCGCCTCCTCGGGGCAGACACTCGTCCTGAATGTGTTATCCATATCTGCTAACCTCCTCCTACTGGCAATGGGGTCCCTCTCCCCATAAAACCCGGGAGCTCCGCAATCATGGAACTCACAGAAAGAAAGAGTGTGAGCTCCAACGATAGCCATAACCTCAGCACGGAAAGCACCCAGAGGCTCATCCAAGATCTCTAGTATCCTCTCCTTGACCGAACCAAAGATCACAGGAGTCTACTCCAAAATACCGCGAGTAATCTCCGATGAGATGAACTCCTACATCTGCTCGCTAATCGCCTCAGTACCTGCACCGAAGTCAGAACCAGAACCAGAACCAGAACCACCTTCCTGAGTGTTCATCTCCAAACTGAAATACAAAATGCCAAATATCTAAACATACCCAAAAATCCTCCTCCCACAAGCTTCTTAGATTCTCCAAGACTCTCCCTGATTCAAGTATGAATGCTGTGCTTTCAGTAGTACGGGCCCAATACTACCTTCCACACATATCCATACTTTCCTCAAGAATCATCATGAATCATCTAAGTCACCTTCTCAACTTGATGCACCAAAAACTCACTAAACTGCACCACCAAACCCACTGAAGCACATCCTAGGCTCTCCTAGGTTCCCGACCTCACCTAGCCCTCAGCTGTTGAAGGACTCCCACCAATGTCAACTAGCTTCCTCATAAATATAGTCACATGTAACAAAGATCAGATAATCCTTCGAGTAAAAGACTCAACCCTAGAATGGTTGGACTCAAACAAGAGTTGCGTAATAGGGTAAAATCTGTCACTCTAAGATTAGTTAACATGTGCCACATGTGACTTAGCATATTCACTTAGCAGTCAATTCACATCACTGAGAGTCCCACAAAGCATAAATTAAGTAGCATTCATGCAACGTAAAATCTAACCAACATACACTAATCAAGCCATTCTATCCACTTATTCAGAATCCATACTAGTATGCAATTCTAAAGCTCATACAATCATGCATATAAAGGCATCTCTCCTATCATATAATACTGAGCAGATCCTTAGCCCTAATCTAGCATGCAATTCTCATAATCCTATCATAATAAACATGTATTGGTATTCTAGGAACCACTTACTTGAGCTTGGACGATTGCACGCATCACACCCCTTTCTTTGATTAGAAATTCCTTTATTAATTAAATGTTTATTTAATAAAAAAATTTGACCAAACCCTCAGTTTGAGTTCAGGCACTCCCGAGAGTATGCCTGAATCCCTCAAACCAAGGCTCTGATACCAACTTGAAACATTCCAAAAATCATAGGGTAAAATTTTCATTTCTATTATAATCAAAACACTCATATAGCCTTTATTCAAACTTTTAAAAAGCATTTCAAGATAAAACAATTATCAGAGTTCATTCCCAGAATCACGTATTGCGGAAAACACACGTGTACGCGTTGCGATCAACTTGGGCCCTTCCCTTTCGAAACGGAAGTACCTGAAATCATAAACCACAATTGTAAGCACAAAACTTAGTGAGTTCCCCATATACCACATACCATACATATCAAACGAGCCATACATATCATATATATATATATATATATATATCCAGTAATCAATAAAAAGTGCTATGTGCCAACCATAGTCTTGCCATTATGCCACGAGTCGTATCATGGTCTTCTTTGCCATGTCGGGGGCCAAAACCCTGGGTCTTACAGACAAGTGCCAGGAGCCACCTCCTGGTCATCCATTCAAGCATCACAAGGACAACTAGCATACAATCAACACTACTTAACTAATTAACTGCTAGAGTTCATACTATGGTCTTGCATAAAGTTTTCCAGGAGCCGCCTCCTAGTCTTTCATGCAAAATGCCAAGGGTCACCCCCGGGTCTTCCTATAATACATAAACCAAATGGGCTGGCATTGGTGCCTTCGACCCATATAACAGTGAGCCGACTCACCTCGACAGCTGAACCCACGAATAAATCTCTGACCGCTGATCCCCAAGAAATCATGAGCTATCAAACAAATTGTAACGCCCGGGTTTCAGGGCTAAGCATTTTTTGGGAGATGTAATAGTCTAGGTCAACTATTGTAACTCTTTTGAAGTAATAAAGATGATATATTTGAATACTATGTGAATTATGTGTATTTGTGTGCTTATTACTTAATTATAAAGGTATAATTAATAAAGAATAAAAATAAGCGTCAAAATTAAAGTGTGAGATAAGTCCGATATCTTTACATAAAGTTATAGTGGTCGAAACAAGGATTCTGGGGATATAAAGAACGCCGAAATCCGAGTTATAACGAACAAAGTTATGACCCGTCGAAGTTTCACGACAGAACCGACGCGACACCGGGAAGCGTAAATATTGAATTTACGATAGAGAGGCTTTTAGCCTTAGCGATCTAAACGAAAGTCGTAGAATATGTTAAAACGAGAGTGCCCATAAAAAGAACACCCAAATCTGACTTCGTATGAGGAAGTTATGATTTTTCGAAGTTTCGGCTTAGCAGTGTACAGCCCGAAGTTCGAATATTAGATCGAGCGGTTTTTAGCCAACACAACCTAAACGAGAATCGAAGATCTCTTTAATAGTAGGCTCGCAACCTAAACGGACTATTCTAGACAGTCTAGTGGAACGCTAGCAGGCTCGCAACCTTTAGGTGTTTATTTGAACTGTGTGTTTACCAACAATACTCCATCCCTCACATGGTTGCCTTATTTGACATGAATTGCTGAGGAATCCCCGAAGCATGTGTTGTCACCTTGATGAAAGTCCTTAGACTAGGTCCCTTGTGTTAGATGTTTTAGGGACGTAAAGTGAGGATAACGGGAACGGGTAATCGGGTTTGTTTGGTTTGATAAAGTTAATTAACTTATTTATTGTGGGTTGAAAACCCTATGTGCTCACCAGGCTCCCAAGCCTGACCCACTCAGTTTCTTGTATTACAGGTAGTGGCGCATGAGCATAGATGTTTGGATGAGAGATAAGGGATTATAGGCCTGTAAATACGAAATAATGTAGTAAGGCTTATGTTGTACTGTTTATGCTTTTGATCTGTATCGAACATGACATCCCGAGTCTTTTAATGAAATACATTTCTTTGGAAATGCTTTTGATAAATCTTTATCATATTTTGTTTTGGGACAAATTCCGCAACACTTTTATTTAAAATGTTACTCTGATTTTCAAACAAGCATAAACAAAATCGGTCTTTTCTGGCCGTGAAAATGGGGATGTCACAGTTGGTATCAGAGCATTAGTTTAAGCGAGCTAGGAATTTGTAGGATTTCTAGACTTAAACTTAGAATGCTAAGCGATGATTGTGAGATGTGAGCACTAGCTTATTTTAGGAATTGTGCCTAAAATGGTTTTATGTGCTAAATGCTTTGTGCCTGATATGTTGTTATTTGTTCGGATCTATGGTCTGTTGCCGACCGGATCTGGAAACCTTATGTGTTTAGGATTCTAAACGTACGACTACGATATTAGAACTAACATGTAAACGTTTCGGAGTGATAAGGACGGTTTAAACGACTATCCTAAATAAAGATCTAAATTCACCTTATTCGGTGTATAGATCAAAATGGAAAGAACCCGCAGTGGAGCCGGGAATGCAAATGGGAACAGAAACCAACCCCCAGTGATTGAACAAATATCGGTTGTGGTAGCCGCTGCTGAGCCAATAACGATGGCCGGAGTGCAAGCGATGATCCAGATGATGTTGGATCGTCAAATGGAGGAAACCAGACGTTTTCTCCAACATAATCGAGAGGAAGCTACCATACCAATCGAACAGCCCGAATTAAACGAAGGGCAGTCTGAGGAGGGGAACTACAGTGGGACCGTTGGTTAAGCCAACCCACCAATAGTTCGAAAAATCAATCAGGATGACGGAGTCGAGAGGAATGGATGCAAGTACA
Organism: Lactuca virosa; assembly: GCF_052849685.1. Taxonomy (NCBI): domain Eukaryota; kingdom Viridiplantae; phylum Streptophyta; class Magnoliopsida; order Asterales; family Asteraceae; genus Lactuca; species Lactuca virosa. The sequence goes on along the minus strand of NC_136426.1, from coordinate 129,417,282 downwards.
AGGATTTTCTGACTTGCAAGCCATCGACCTTCACTGGAAAGGAAGATCCAATTGGGGTCATGGATTGGATCTCGGAGATGGAGTTAGCTTTCATGACGTGTGGTTGCAGAGGCAAACTACAGACCACGTTTGCAGTGCATCAGTTCCGAGGACGCGTTGTGCGTTGGTGGAATACCCTGGGGAAGACCTTGAGCCCCAATGAGCCCCTGCAGCTGACATGGGTGGAGTTTTTAGTACAATTCAAGCGCAAGTACTGCTCAGCCCAAAACTTGCTCGAGCTAGAGAACCAGTTTCTGACCCTGAAAAAGGGAAGCATGTCAATCGATGAATACACAAACAACTTCACAGAGAAGATGGAGTTTTCCTTGCGTCTTGTCCCGGATGAGCTGACAAAGATCGACAAGTACGCTAAGGGACTCCCATGGGAGTATGCAGTGCCAGTACGTCAGGCACATACTCTGGAGGCAGCTATCTGGGCTGCCAAATCTGTGGAGGATATGATTAAAGGAAGGGCTGCCAGCAAGGTTGAGGTTGGAGAGAAGAGAAAATTTGCGGGGTCTGCTAAACCCAACAATAAGAAGAGAAAGTTCAGTTCCAAGAAGTTTGGAGGAGGAGGGAACGAAGCAAAATGGTGCGAGTAGTGTAAGAAGAAGCACCCGGGAAAATGTAGTGAGGAAGCGACCTGCTACAAGTGTGGGAAAACGGGGCACTATGCCAATGAGTGCACCATCAACAAGAGGGTGTGCTACGAGTGCCGTGAAGAAGGGTATATTGCTAAGGATTGCCCGAAGAAGAAAGACGCGGCAAGGCCCAACATTCCACCGAAGCCAAAGGCGAGAGCCTTCCAGATGACGCTCGAGGCTGCGAAGGAGGCAGCAGACGTCGCTTCAGGTACATTTCTTGTAAATGGATTGCCTGCCAATATACTATTTGATTCCGGAGCCAACTACTCCTTTGTGTCGCATAAATTTGGTGGGAAATTAGCATTGCCTGTAGAAAAACTTGATAATGCCCTAATTGTGGAAGTTTTCAGTGGCAAGTTCGTGCCTGTTAGTAACAGTATTAAGAACGTAGTCATCGACCTAAATGGAAATGAATTCCACAAAGAGCTGTTGCCCATAGATTTGAACGGTTTTGACATCGTTTTGGGAATGGATTGGCTTAGAGCCAACGATGCCGAGATATTATGTCGAAGGAAGATAGTTAGGGTAAATCCCCCTGGAAAGGAGTCATTTATGGTGTATGGGGACAAACGCAGAGTGAATTCTGGAATCATCTCCCTGATGAAAGCCAGAAAATGTTTATCCAAAGGATGTGCATCATATTTGGCATTCGTGATCAATGCTAAGAAGGAAAAGAAGGAGGTGCAGAATATACCGGTCGTATGTGATTATCCGGAAGTCTTTCCCAAAGATCTTCCTGGATTACCACCTGATAGACAAGTGGAGTTTCGTATAAACTTGTTACCAGGAACGACACCGATAGCAAATGCACCATACCGATTAGCACCGACGGAGATGAAGGAGCTTATAACGCAACTACAGGAGTTGTTGGACAATGGTTTCATTCGACCTAGTTCATCACCCTGGGGAGCTCCGGTGCTATTCGTAACGAAGAAAGACGGAAGCATGAGGATGTGCATAGACTATAGAGAGCTGAACAAGGCAACAGTAAAGAACAAGTACCCATTGCCGAGGATTGATGACCTATTCGATCAGTTGCAAGGTTCGAGCTATTTCTCAAAGATCGATCTTAGGTTAGGATATCATCAGCTGAAGGTGAGAGATCAGGATATTGAGAAGACTGCATTTAGAACGAGATATGGATAATACGAGTTCTTGGTTATGTCATTTGGACTAACCAATGCTCCAGCAGCATTCATGGATTTGATGAACAGGGTTTGTAAACCATTCCTCGATAAATCCGTGATAGTGTTCATCGAAAACATTCTGATCTACTCGAAAAGCCAAGAGGAGAATGGCAAGCATCTACGGGAGGTATTAGAAGTGCTGAAGAAGGAGAAGCTGTATGCAAACTTCTCCAAGTGTGATTTTTGGATCCGAGAAGTCCAATTCTTGGGTCATGTGGTTAACCAAGAAGGGATAATGGTTGACCCAGCAAAGATCGAAGCTGTGATGAAGTGGGAACGACCGAAAAGTCCCACGGAGATTCGAAGCTTTTTGGGATTAGCCGGATATTACCGATGATTTATCCAAGGCTTTTCTTCGATAGCTGCTCCATTGACAGCTTTGACCCACAAAGGAGCTACATATACGTGGAATGATAAACACAAAGAGGCATTCGAGAAGCTAAAGAAGAAGTTATGCGAAGCACCGATTCTTTCTCTACCCGATGGAGCTGAAGATTTCGCGGTGTATAGCGATGCGTCGGGAGTCCGGTTGGGCTGTGTTCTGACCCAAAGAGAAAAAGTGATCGCATATGCCTCTCGACAATTGAAAGAGCATGAAAAGAACTACCCCACTCATGATCTGGAGTTGGAAGCGGTAGTATTCGCCTTAAAGATATGGAGGCATTACCTCTATGGCACGAAGTGCAAGCTTTTCACTGATCATAAGAGTCTCCAGTATCTCTTTAATCAGAAATAATTGAACATGAGACAACGACGCTGGCTAGAATTACTCAAGGACTACGACTGTGAGATACTTTACCACCCCAGTAAAGCAAATGTTATTGCTGATGCTCTCAGTCGGAAGTCAATCTTGAAAGTAAAAGGCCAAGAGCGTTGAGAATTGAAGTTGTCTCGACAATTGTGGAAAGTATCAAGAAATCTCAAGAAGAAAAGAATGACCGAAAGGAAGAACGTTTGGGAAAGACGTTGGTATTCGGTACAAACCGTCAAGGACTGAAGGTATTCCAAGATCGGATTTGGGTACCAAAGACGGGAGGAATAAGAGATCTTCTGATGGAAGAAGCTCACAAGACCATGTACTCAATTCATCCCGGTAGCACTAAAATGTATAGGGACCTAAAACCCTACTACTGGTGGCCGACGATGAAGCTCGATGTTGCGAAGTATGTGGCCGAGTGTGTAACATGTGAGAGAGTTAAGGCACAACATCAGAAACCATACGGGAGTTTAGAACCTTTACCTGTACCCATGGGTAAATGGGAAGACATCACCATGGATTTTGTGACTAAACTGCCCAGGACGAAGAGCGGTCACGACATGATTTGGGTAGTCGTGGATCGTTTCACAAAGAGTGCACACTTCATAGCTGCCAACGAAAGGTGGTCTATGGATAAGCTTGCAAATGCTTACGTAAAGGAAATTTTGAGACTTCACGGTGTTCCACTAACGATTGTATCCGATCGTGATAGTCATTTCACGTCGAGGTTTTGGAGGAGTCTACAAGAGGAACTGGGTACAAAGTTGTGTCTGAGTACAGCTTACCATCCGCAGACTGATGGTCAGAGCGAAAGAACGATTCAAACGCTTGAAGATATGCTGAGAGCATGTACCCTTGAGTTCCAAGGTAACTGGGATGAGCACTTACCTTTGGCAGAATTTTCCTACAATAACAGTTTCCACTCGAGCATCAAGATGCCACCCTATCAAGCTTTGTACGGACATAGGTGTCGTACGCCGTCTTGTTGGCTTGAGGCCGGAGAAAAGCAGTTTATGGACCCCGAGATAGTCCATGAGACTACTGAGAAGTTGAAGGTGATCAGGGAAAGGATGTTAGCAGCTCAAGATCGTCAGAAGAGCTATGCTGACAAGAAAAGACGACCGATGACCTTCGAAGTTGGGGATTCGGTTTTGCTTAAAGTCTCACCGTGGAAGGGACTTATAAGATTCGGGAAAATGAGGAAAGTTGATTCCAAGGTTTATTGGAACGTTCAAAGTTCTTCAGAAGATTGGGAACCAAGCTTACAAGTTGGAATTGCCCGAAGAACTCGATGGTATTCATAACACCTTCCATGTGTGTTATCTGAGGAAATTCACGGGAGAAGTCCCGACATAATTCCAATCTCAGAGTTAAGGATGGATGAGAATAAGAGGCTGATCGAAGAGCCCGAGGCAATTGTTGACCGTAAGACTAAGAAGTTACGACGCAAGATGGTCGACCTAGTGCTAGTCCGATGGAAACATTCGAATGGTCCGAATCTCACTTGGGAAACAGAGAGTGACATGATGAGTCGCTACCCACATCTGTTTGCTGATGCATGATTCCGGGATGGAATCATCATAAGGGGGAGAGAATTGTAACGCCCGGGTTTCGGGGCTATGCATTTTTTGGGCGATGTAATAGTCTATGTCAACTATTGTAACTCTTTTGAAGTAATAAAGATGAAATATTTGAATACTATGTGAATTATGTGTATTTGTGTGCTTATTACTTAATTATAAAAGTATAATTAACAAAGAATAAAAATAAGCGTCAAAATTAAAGTGTGAGATAAGCCCGATATCTTTACATAAAGTTGTAGTGGTCGAAACAAGGATTATGGGGATATAAAGAACGCCGAAATCCGAGTTATAACGAAGAAGTTATGACCCGTCAAAGTTTCACGACATAACCGACGCGACACCGGGAAGCGTAAATAGTGAATTTACGATAGAGCGACTTTTAGCCTTAGTGATCTAAACGAAAGTCATAGAATATGTTAAACCGAGAGCGTCCATAAAAAGAACGCCCAAATCTGACTTCGTATGAGGAAGTTATGATTTTTCGAAGTTTCGGCTTAGCAGTGTACAGCCCGAAGTTCGAATATTAGATCGAGCGGTTTTTAGCCAACACAACCTAAACGAGAATCGAAGATCTCTTTAATAGTAGCATAACGATAAAAAGACAGACGAAAACGGACGTCGGATGAAGAAGTTATGAATTTTTAACGGACCAATCCTGTCCCGGCCTGTTAAAAATATAACTTTTAAAATAAATTCAAAATTAGCCGACGGAGTCTAAACGAAAGTTGTAGAGTATGTTCCCGCCTACGCGTGGATATACAGAACGTCAAAAACGGAGCTTGTATGCGAAAGATACGAATTTTTGAAGTTGAGGGTGCAATTTGCGAAACTTGTTGCGATAGTGATGACGTGGCTCGATCTGGGCCGTCCGATGAAGATCAGCCTCGCATCCGATGAACGACGCGTCACCCTTCGCTACGCCCCGCGTCCGAGGTTGGGTACGCCCAGCGTACCTCGACCTTATCCCTTCCGAGTCCGGGTGCGAGCCAGCTGTATGCGAGCTGGACCCTTATCCGAAGCTACGCGCAACGTAATGCTGCTGAACGCGCAACGTAGGTTTGAAGTCCAGCAGCCTATAAATAGCTACGAGATGTTCCGAGCAATTCACACCAAATCTCTTTCTCTCTCTAAATACTTTCTCTCTCTAGAGTTTCTAAACCCCCCTAAAGCCTAGGTGAACCCCTAGCACCCGAAGGAAGCCCCGAGGCTCCCGGAGTCCCGAGAAAAAAAGGTCTTTCGGGTCGGAAACGCTGCTCCGAGCAAAGCCCGGTTTTTAAGAAAACCCGCTGTAAGTGAGCTACACCTACGCAATTTTTAATATAGCTTCTAATTAATTATAGTAACATTATTAGGACCTTAAAATAATTATTTGGGCTATTATTATGAGTTATATAGAGTGTTGTTTAACGCTTATATAATAATAATAATAGCTAGACTATTAATTACTCACGGTTAACGTTAGACTAAACCCTAGTGGTATTAATACTAGGTTTTGTCGAGGGAAACTTATTTTGAGATAACGAAGCGTTGTTCGAGTGCAGAGTCACCACCTTTCAGGTGAGTGCATAGTTACTTTCAGCTTACACATAGATATGAAGTATTTTATATAAATTACGTGTTGTGTGTGCATATTATCTGTATACTTGCTATCTATGTTGGATGAACGATTTTATACATGTTTTAAATGATTTAAACTGTATATGTATTTTATATCTACAAAATGTGTTGGGTAAAACATGGGTAGATGTAATAGTTGTTGTGTGACAAAATAAAATAATGAGAGGCCTCGTTATAGATGTTATTGATGATCCAGTCATCTAGCGGAGTATAGATGACGACCACGGACTATTCTAGACAGTCTAGTGGAACGCTAGCAGGCTCGCAACCTTTAGGTGTTTATTTGAACTGTGTGTTTACCAGCAGTACTCCATCCCCCACATGGTTGCCTTATTTGACATGAATTGCTGAGGAATCCCCGAAGCATGTGTTGTCACCTTGATGAAAGTCCTTAGACTAGGTCCCTTGTGTTAGATGTTTTAGGGACGTAAAGTGAGGATAACGGGAACGGGTAATCAGGTTTGTTTGGTTTGATAAAGTTAATAAACTTATTCATTGTGGGTTGAAAAACCTATGTGCTCACCAGGCTCCCAAGCCTGACCCACTCAGTTTCTTGTATTACAGGTACTGGCGCATGAGCATAGATGTTTGGATGAGAGATGAGGGATTATAGGCCTGTAAATACGAAATAATGTAGTAAGGCTTATGTTGTACTGTTTATGCTTTTGATCTGTATCAAACATGACATCCGAGTCTTTTAATGAAATACATTTCTTTGGAAATGTTTTTGATAAATCTTTATCATATTTTGTTTTGGGACAAATTCCGCAACACTTTTATTTAAAATGTTACTCTGATTTTCAAACAAGCATAAACAAAATCGGTCTTTTCTGGCCGTGAAAATGGGGATGTCACACAAATAACACTCAATTAACAATTAGGTTCCAAAACAAAACCAATAATCCACATATATGGGGTAAAAGGACCATTTACCCCTCACCTAGTTTGGTCCAAGACTAAGGCCCAAACTCACAATCAAAGGCCCACAAACCAAATAATCAACCAAGATCTACTTATGGCTTAATTTTCCAAATTGGGCCCAAACCCTTACATGGGCCTTACCCTAAAGTCCATTAAATTTTCCCTAATCCAAAACACTTGTTCTCAGATGGCCCAACAATGCCCCAAACAACCAAGCCCAAATGATAGCCCAAACCCAAAATACCCAATGGTCAACCCTGGTTAACTACAAAAATCAAGGTCAAGGTCAACAGTCCATGTTGACCTAGCAAGCCGTGTTTTTCCAACACCCAGATAATCGGGAAATCCCTAGCCAACATGCTGTTTTTGCTCGAGATTCAACAACTTAACCAATAAGCACTTAATCCTTAAAGAAAGGTCCCCAAAACATAGATCTGACCTCCTTGAGCTGGATTATCATATAAAGTTGCCAACTTTACGTCCATATATGACTAAATAAAGCTCTTAAGCTAAAAAGGAACTTAATAGGGGACTTGAAGCATGCATGACACCATTCCTCACATAAAGCTTGCACCTTTATGCTCAAGGATACCAAAACAAACCCAGATCAGAAAGAACAAGCCCTAAAACAACTCAACTCATCCAAAGACCCAAAAAGGAGATCAAAATCATAATACACTAGCCATGAAGAGATCTTATCATACACATGCCAAGATGCAAACTTGATACCTCAAAGAGACTGCAAGAAGTGGAAAGATTTTGGATCTATGATCTTCCTTCCAAGCTAAGCACCTTCAATCTTCAAAGCTTCCTTTGGAAATGAGCAAAATAATCACAAGAATCCACTCAAGGCTCAAGAACACCACCAATAAGGTTTAAGGGACGAATTAGGGTTTAAGAGCCAATGGAGGCTGGTAAGGAGACCAACCCTTGGGGCTTAAGGAGATTATATAGGGTGTAATTTAGGGTTTCCTTCCCAGCAGCCAACATATCGTGTTTAGACACCAACATGTCGTTTTGTTCTTAATGAAAACCGTGAGTGTCCTTAACTAGACACGTCGTGTTGATTCCTCCAACACGTCGTGTTCCAATCCCCAAAATGGGATTCATTCCTTACAATTGCTCCTCAAGATTCCGGGTGTTACAGCTTAATAGTGTCCAAACCAAATCCCTAAATCTCTAATTTCATCAAAAGACCACCAACTCATGCATGGAAGGATTATACTCATCAATATCGAATTTTTATAGCTTAATGACCTGAAAATGACTAAAAAATAGGCTCAAATGTACTGGAGGAGCTTCTACTCACAAGATCCAAACCATGGGACCAAAACATGCTCATATCATGACCTAAGGCTAGATCTACATCAAATATTCATCAAGTTTGAACCTTTATACCTCCAGAAGATAGATCAAGGTGAACAAGGCCTGGATCTACAAGCTCCAAGACAACCAACACTTCTCCAATGAACTCCTTCTTCTCCAAGGTGCACCAAAAACACTCCAAAAAACACAAGAGGCTCAAAATCTTCACAATGGGGCTAGGGTTTTGAGATAATTGCTTTAGGGAGATGGAGGTTGAATATAGAGAGAGTTTATAGAAGTTAAGTTGCTTAAATAGGACTCAAAGGCTCAATATTTGGGTTTGAGTTTGGGTTGTGTATGCCCAACGTACACTTGGTACGCCTAGCGTACCAGGTTTCTATCCACGATCACTCCTCCCCAGCACGCCCAACGTACTCGGCTCAAGCCAAAATCTTCATAACTTCTAATGGTCACAACTTCCGCATCCCTAATCCATTTTCGGTGTTCTTTATATGCTCGGAGAGGTAATGAGAAGCCATACAATCTCATCTAATCTCGTTCAAATTAAATTCATCCGAAATTAAATCCTTAATTCCAAAAAGATCCAAAACATTACTTTTACCATTAAACCCTTGGACTCCAAAGTACAAACCGAAAGCTTGGCTCACACAACCTACATAATTCACTCCCAAATGGGCCTAGAACCCAAACCCTTTGAAGTCTAGGGCCCTAACTTGATCCATTAACATCCATAATTCCCGAAATTGGAAGCTCCTCGAAACTGGATGTTACAACTCTCCCCCATTTAAACTGGAATTTGTCCTTGAAATCACTCCTTACTACTTACCAGACAATCAAACGATCTGACCAATTCTTCTTGAACTCCTCTTCAGATAAAAGTTGACTCATACTCACAACGACCTTCCCTTACTACCATCGAAACCCACCCTTAGCAGGACTCATACGCCCTGATAGAGAATGAATTATTAATCCGCTAACTTTAAATAATGCGGGAAAACCAGCACTTCTCTGCCATAAATCCGGAAACCCCAAACTATACCTGACCTCCACATAGGCAGAATCACTTTCGAAACACAATCAGTAGAACCTTTTTCTACAATCTGAACTGAATGACATCTTTATGGTCCTAAATTATCTAACTGATACCCTTGGCAGGCAGAATCCTTGACCATACCTTGCTGCTGAAAAGATCTTCCATATAAACATAGGCGATCCCAACACAAGTCTCATCCCTTTATGCCAACCGGGAACATCACTCACATCCCGAAATCTAAAGATACACACTTGCATTATATCTGAAATCGTCAGATTCCATGGTGACCTTCCACTAAACTGAGATATAAAATCCCCAAACAAACGCTGAGACTGACTGTCTCACACTTGGTCCCACCACGAGGCTTCGTCTAAAAGTCTAACTGATAAGGGCTACCCTAGCCTAACCACCACACGGATGCCAACCTCTAACCACATAGTCATCCTACTCTAAACGTGATTTGATACCTTGCTCAAGCCAATTTCCATCGGGTCTCACCCATGCAATCATAATCAAACGGGCCTCTCCTACGGGTCTCACCCAATCGAGTGCTATACATGCATTACATCGCCTCAGATCCAACGATCCTCATACTAAACAAGGAGTAGCCTCCATTGATATTGTCCGCCTCGACCCAGGAATGCGCTAATCCTTCCTCAACCTAAAGACCACTCCTGCAATGGCCTACCTCAGTTCGATGAATGTTACGACTCCATCACAGACTTACAACACCTCCCCGACATCCTATTATTCTTACGTATGCTATGGCTACCCGTAGTCTTACAACATTCCCATAACAGCCTACCAACTTTATGAATGTTGCGGCTACCCCGTAGTCTTATAATACTTTCACAACAGTATATCAACCTTGTGAATGCTACGACCGCCATGTAGTCTTACAACACTTCCATACTTCCATGGACCCAACCCATGGTCTTACCGTCTACCTACCATACCAACCATAATCATCATGAGTTGAACATGCATTCGATTATACCCCAATCAGGTGTTTGGTTTATGCTTCGAACCCCATATCCTTTATCAGAAAAGAACAGACAGAGAGACTCTAACACAATCCCTCGACCTGCATCTAACCACATCTCCTCTATGCGCCACGACTGATGCTTCACATATTCCAGAAAGATAGCCTGAATCCTTATTCCTTGTGCAAATCTCAATCCATACTGCAATTAGAACTGGCTCTCCACTTGCCTGAGGTATAAAATTCCTCCTTGATTCGCAACTGGAATTATTCCCAATAATCCAAACAGTTCTCCCCCACTTGGATTCAACTGCACTCTGCCAACCCCATAACCGATGGACTTCCGAACTATGTCACAACCTTGCTATTCCACTCCTATCATCCTGAGCTTCTAGGAACTAGAATTCCAAGACCATACAATATAGGGTACCCACACCCCATACCAGATTAAATGCTTCGCTACCCAAAGCACTTCTCGTGATACAATTACAAATCCTTGAACCACTTCAGCTGGTGACAACGAACTATAACCCTTGACCAGAACGGACAAATCACCAATCCAACTACCCACTTGCTGAAAATAGATGCACTCAGAACATCTCTAACAAATCACATTTAAATCCTCTTCACAATCCAAACATCTGAATAAACCCATGCACTCAATTCATCACGCACACTCTGGAGTGATGGTTCACTACTGCTCTTGCTCTACTAGCAGTAGCAATCGGTTCAAAGCTTGTCAACAATCAGCTGACATCCATCCTGAGCGACACAAGTGCTCCTAAATTCTGACTGCGTTGTCCTAGAAGGGAACAATCATCTTCCATGAGATCTTTTCCTAAAAGCTTCTGATGCGAGGACCACTCTCACAATTCCGAAAACATGAACTTGGCCTCAACTCCCTTGAACCTGCGTTCTAAGCAGTCCCTTACTCCTCTCAACCATGAAAGATCTCAACCATCATAAATTTCAAATACTCAAATGAACTCACGTTAAAACTCATTCTGGCTCATTGTATTGAATTTATCACATCAATCCGGCTGTTGATCCTTCGAGCAGGACACTCAGTTCGTTTCCATCCAAGACTCACAATAACAATGGCAGACAACCTAAGACCAAATCGCCCAGGTACACTCCAATCATGACTCTCGGCATGAAAAATGGCATATGACGATCTTCCGATAATGTAACACCCTGTTTATTTAAATAAATAAATAAACGAATAAAATAAATAATAATGGCCGTAAAACCTCGAGATCTATTTTATATTATTTTAATTTAGCTCTAAGGTGATAGTAAGTTGATAGGAGTGGTTGTTATCGGAACTCGAATGTATTAAAATCTGGAAATGGGGATTAAAATGTAACTTCCGGACCAATTATGAATAAAATTCTGATGCTAGGGGCTGTTTGGCAATTTCTTTGGACTTGTGTTGAAAGGAATTTTAGAGTCAGGGGGCTGGAGTGTAAATATTGGACTACAAATGAAAATATTAGAGATGGGGGCGCCGGGGGGATGGGGGGGAAGTGACAATCCTCACGAATTTTGTATGGGACACGGGTATTAAACCCGTTACCTTCTCCATGCTCATAACCCTAACATCCCTAACCCTAAAAGCGTAACCCTCCCAGCCGCCACCTTACTCCTTACCTTCAACCGCTGCCATGAGAGATCTTCCAGTCACCGCTGAAGCCAGTCGCCGAGGTCCATCCTCCCCACGTCGGAACAAGAGCACGTCCCTCGGAGGATTGATTGCCGCTGTGAGACGCCGGACCTCAGTCGCCATCTCCCTCTTCTCCTTGTTCGTTTTCCGATCAGGCGAGGCCGCCAGCGACCACCTCGCCACTGGAACGCCACCAAAACGATGTCGCCATCCGGAGACGCCATGGGCCGCTCGGAGAGCCACAGAGATCGAAATTGAAGCTGGTTCGTTATGATTGGGTTAGCCGCCTTCTCCTTTCCGTCCTTTCTTCTTGCCGTTCGCTGCTGCCATTATCGAGTTTGATTGCTACTGCCTTGTGTCGTTGTTGTTGAAGCCAAAGACCACCGAGAAGACGAAGCCACCATCTACCGCCGCTTGGTGGTCATGTGGGTGGGTATTTTCTTAGGGCCCGGCCTCTTGTTTGGAGTATGTGTGCGTGTTTGGGTGTTTTACCGGAGTTCACGGAAGAACCACCGCCACCACCGTGAGGTGGTGGCTGCCACCATGAGTGGGTGTATTTTTTTGTGTGTGTGTGTGTGCGGTTACTTTTGGGATATTCATTGTAATTTGTAACAAAAGATGGTATAATGAAAAGAAATTGAAAACCACCACATTAGGGTGGTGGCTGCCGCCACCGGCCGCCGTGTCGGGTGGTGGTGTGCTTGCCTCGTTGAGTTGGATTCGTTTAGGGTGCTTGAAACCCTAATGGGCCTATTAAACCTAATGGGCCCAATAAAGCCCTAATTGACCTAAAATCCCAACAAATTGATAAATGGGCTAGTATTTGGGTTGGAAACCCTAATTAGGGTTTGGAAAACCCTAATGCAATGAAACCCTAAATTGGGGAATTAATCGGGACACACGGGAATCATTTGATAACTTGAAATATTAAATAATAATCATTGGCAAAAAATTAATCTAAGCAATATTGGACTTAATGGATTAAGTCCTTAGTGGATTAAGTCCTTAATGGGTTAAGTAGGAAACTTAACCCTAATCGTCATTTTATATGAAACCCTAATTTCACTTGGGTTTATTGTTGGGCCTTTCTATTGGGCCTTGATGATTGGGTTATTAATGGGCCATCCAAGATCAAGCAAATGGACTAGAATAATTAATGGGCTTTGTGGTAAGGCCCATATGAGGAGTTGGGACCAATTTGGAAAATTGGGCCATAGATGGGCCATAGTTTGGGCCTTTATGATTATGTGATATTGGGCCATTAGAATGTTGAATGTTGGACTGGACTAAATGGTTGGGCCTTATGGTAAGACCTTGTAAAGGTTTGGGCCCAATTTGGAAAATTGGGCCATATGTTGGGCTTGGAGCCATAGTTGGACTTTTGGGCCTTTGAATTGGTTCTCGGGCTTGAATCAAGCCAAGTTAGGGGTAGAGTAGCCTTTTACCCCCAAGCATGGACTTATGGTTATTTATTGGAACCCAATTATTAATTGGGTGTTATTTTGATGTTGACAGTTCGGGAATCTGTCATCCAACAGCTGGGGTTGAGTCTGCGGGACTTCAGCAGTGTGGGGTTGAGTCTACGGGACTTCAGCAGTGTGATGTGAGTTACCTTCCAGTAGGGGTGGGTCTACGGCCACAATGCTGGCCCACCAGTAGGAGTTGTTAGATGATTGTCTTTGTAATAATTGTCTATGTTTGCTACTACCTGTTATGTTTGTGTGCTAGTATAATATGATTTTATGTGATAGTGATAGTAGGGGGTGAAATAGTCCCTGGTTACCGGTCGATATGACCGAAGGGGTAGATTAATACCCAGCTATGCTAGACATATTATGATATATGTGATATGATATTATGTGGTAGTAGTAGGGGGTGAAATAATCCCTAGTTACCGGTCGACAGGACCGAAGGAATAGGCCAGCACCCAGATATGCTAGGCAGTATGTGATTTATGTGTTTATGCTATGCTTTTATGTGGTAGTGGTAGGGGTGAAATAGTCCCCGGTTACCGGTTGAAAGATACCGAAGGGGAGGCAAGCTCCCGGTTACCGGTTGAAAGATACCGAAGGGGTAGGTCGGGCACCCAGATATGCCTGACATGGGGTAGGTCGGGAACCCCGGTATGCCTGACAGTGGGGTAGGTTGAGCACCCCGGTATGCTCAGCAGGGTAGGTCGGGCACCCAGATATGCCTGGAAATATGTGATTGTATGGTATGTGGTATGATGAGGGAACTCACTAAGCTTTGTGCTTACGGTTTACAGTTTTGGTTTCAGGTACTCATTTTTAAAAGAAAGGAGCCGGCTTGATCGCAGCGCATCACACTTTGTTTTCCGCACATGAGATCTTTGGGATTACACTCTGATATGGTTTTATGATAATATGTTTTGATTATTGACACCTTGGTTTTGACATGAGATATTAACATGAATGTTTTTATACTGTTGGTTTTATATAATAACGTAATTAAAAAGAAATTTTTGGTCTTGAATTTTGGGATGTTACAGATAATGATAACCAGACAATCATAAAGAAACTATGATCCTTAGGTGGGGACACCCAATTACATAAGCAAAAACAATTAAATTTCATGAAGGAATACATGCCAATGAGGTCTTGAAGTCTTGGCTCTACCTCCTGGGAGACCGCGGGAGATAGGGTCTGAGCCTCCCTAAACAGAAAACATGGGAAACTTGCCCTAATATGCCAAGGCTGATGACAACGATGACACAATTCTACCTTCAGGGTGCAATCTTGGCGAACATGACCCTTCCGACCGCACCTGTCACACTTGAATTTGCAGCGCACAGGATCATGAGTCCCTCCACTCTTAGCGAGAATGTTGTGTCCCCAATGGCCTTCATCAATAGGCATGACAAAATCAAGTTGCTTAGATGATATTAGCAGAGTCGGACCATTAGTCCGCTTCCTCTTTCCTAGTTGCTTCTCCAAACCAAGATCAAGCTACTTAGATGATATTAGCAGAGTCGGACGATTGGACTCAGATGAGAGCTATGTTTTAGGGTCAAATCAATCACTCTGAGATTATTTAACCTATGCAGCATGTGACTTAACATATTCACTTAATAGTTAGTTCACATCATCAAGAGTCCCACATAGCATAAAGCAAGCAACATTTGTGTAGTAACACTCCAATCTACAAACCAAACAGAGGACATCTCAAGCTCACTTGCTACCAATAAAGAATCCAAATCTAATATAACATCCAATTCCTCTTAGGCTACAAGGCATCACATATCAGGCCAATCTATCTAACATCAAAAATACATTTTAGCACGAGCTTCTAAAAGCTCAACCAATATGCATATAAAGGCATCTCTCCTAGCATTCTATCATGAAATCCTGCGCAGATCATTAGCTCTAATCCGTTATGCAATTCTCAATACATATAGCATAACATCATGTATGAGTATTTTGGGAATCACTGAATTGAGCTCGGCTGATTGCACGCATCACACCCCCTTTTTCTTTAAGAAACATCTTTTTAGAAAACTTATTTTATTTTGAAATTTTTTTTACCAATCCCTCAGTTTGAGTTCAGACACACCCGAGAGTGTGCCCGAATCCCTCAAACCAAGACTTTGATACCACTTGAAACGCCCCAAAAATTCATAGAAAATTTTTCATTTTATTAACACTCAAAACCATACAACGAGTTGTTCCAAAACCAAACAAAGTGATTATATTATTTAAACATCAGAGTAAAACCAGAAATAGTCAATGTGGAAAACAGTGGGGGATGTTGTGTAGTCACGCCAGACTCTTCCCTATTGAACTGGAAGTACCTGAAACAATAAACATAAACCGTAAGCACAAAGCTTAGTGAGTCCCCCAAAATACAACATACCATACATTCAATGGGCCTTACCCGACATCCATCAGGCCCCGCCCGGTACAGATCTGATCGTAACATACCATGGGCCCCACCCAACACATTCATCAGGCTCCACCTGACATTGAGCCATGCCCGGTATGCATACAAACATATACCATACATTCAAGAGTCACACAGACAATTAGCATCATATGAACATAATCAATGGGTTGACATGGGTGCCTTCGACCCGCCAAACACTATGAGGAGACTCACCTCAACCTAGAGATAACCGAATCACATGTGTTGCTGCTACCGACTCCTCATACTAAACACATCCAAATTATCCTTAATCAATAATTAAGACAATTTCCCATAATCCAAGGTCTGATTCATATTATATCATACCAATGGGTAAAAGACTAATTTACCTTCCTATACTTGGCCCAACAGAGCAAGGCCCAAACCCAAAATGTCTCAAGGCCCAAAAAATGGCCCAAGAGCCATTCAGGTGCGTACGCCCAACGTACCAACCTAATACGCCCAACGTACGACGCTGAGGCCTGAAGATAACTCCAAACCTCTTAATTCCTTAAGAAAACATGCATAAGTTACATATTTGATCCTTATGGGACGTCCTAAGTCATAAAGTTCTTGACTTTATGACTTTGCATGGCTTAATGGTGTCCAAATCGTAGCCCTAAATCTCTAACTTCATTAAAAGACCACCAACTCATGCATGGAAGGATTATACTCATCAATATCCTATTTTTGTAGCTTAATGACCTCAAAATGACTAAAAAATGGGCTCAAAGGTTCTGGAGTAGCTTCTACTCACAAGATCCAAACCATGGGACCAAAACATGCTCATATCATGACCTAAGGCTAGATCTACATCAAATAGTCATCATGTTTAAAACGTTATACCTCCAGAAGATAAGTCAAGGTAACAAGGCCTAGATTTACAAGCTCCAAGACAACCAACACTTCTCCAAGGTGCACCAAAAACACTCCAAAACACATACGAGGCTCAAAATCCTCACAATGGGACTAGGGTTTCGAGATAATTGCTTTAGGGAGATGTAGGCTGAATATAAAGAGAGTTTCCAGAAGTTAAGTTGCTTAAATAGGGATCAAAGACTCAATATTAGGGTTCGAGTCTCGACCGTGTATGCCCAACGTACTTTTGGTATGACCAGCGTACCAGGTTGCCCTCCGCGATCACTCCTGTCCATTACGCCCAACATACTCGGCTCAATCCAAAATCTTTATAACTACTAATGGTCACAACTTCCGCGTCCGTAATCCGTTTTCGACGTTCTTTATATGTCCGGGAAAGTAATGAGAAGCCCTACAACCTCATCTTATATCCTTCAACTTAAAATCATCTGAACTTAAATCCTTAAATTCCAGAAAGATTGGAAACATTACTTTTATCATTGAACTATTGGACTCTAAAGTACAAACCGAAAGCTTGGCTCAGACAACCTATGTAATCCACTCCCAAATGGGCCTAGAACTCAAACCCTTTGAAGTCTAGGCCCTTAACTTGATCCATTAGCGTCCATAATTCCCGAAATTGGAAGCTCCTCGAAACCGGATGTTATATACTCACTGGTTCGTAATTACGATTACTACAATTTTTATCTAGATTATTCATCCTAAATAATCTTTTAATTAAATTGTTTATTTAACACAAATTGTTTAAGCTTAAAATAATTTTATACAAATATTATATACTCGTAATATTTATCCAAACTTCATGTGTGTGTGTGTGTATATATATATATATATATATATATATATATATATATATATATATATATATATATATATATATATATATATATATATACATCATGTTTGAAGAATTCTCATTCATTTATTTATAAGAAAATTTACATTAATTCAGTCGTAAATACCTAGCGAAAAACGCAGACGTTACAAATATTCACAAAACTTAAGAAGAAAAAGAAGATATTAGGTTTCTCTTTCTACGTTGAGGAGATTACTTTTAATTTCTTGTAAAACCTAACTGGAAGAAGAGAGTAAGTAATGACGACATCAACATCCTATCTTTGACTTATCCTAATAGCAGAACGGTATAGTAGACGGTGTGCTCTCCCTCTCGTATAGTGACATTGAGAACAAACTTGAGGTCGATAAATTCGCGAGTATAGAAATTCATTTCGAACAACTGAAAAACATTTTATTTTATTTTCTATTAAAATTTTGCATACAGTTATGATCTACAATTACGAATGATACGAAAGTCATACATGACATATATTTACAACTGACTTTTGTATATCATAATTTGTAACATTTTTTGTAATTTTTTACAAATATTTTACGACTTAAAATTAGGACAAATATTTTTTATGTCATGATTTTTTTACATAATTTTACATAGGGGTGTTGATCGGGTAATTTTTTTGGGTTTCGGGTAATTCGGGTTTTTCATGTTAGAAAAAATACCCGTTACCCTACCCAAACTAAATTCGGGTAATTCGGGTTTGGGTAATTCGGGTATCGGGTCGGGTTTGGGTAATTCGGGTATTACCCGAAATATATAATTTTTTTTTGAATTTTACCTGAAAATAAATTTAATGAAATAAATACGTCGTGCTTTATTAGTCTTGTTTATATAAACAAACGAGACATAAACGAAGTTACTTAAGCTTTGAACATTGAGATTTTTTAGTCAATAATACGATATCAAGTAATTTTTTAACAACTTAATCTAATCTGATAAGATGTTAAAAAAACAAATACTTAAAGATCTTAATTTAAAAGTTTAAAATGTTTAAGATAATTGTAGTCATAAGTTTTGCCATGTTCTGAAGTTTCGTCAAGATAATGAGTTTGTTAGTTGCAATAAAAACTATAATCTAGAAAACAGTTAAGTTTTAAAGAACATGATGATATATAAACAATAAAAACTATACATTTGTATGTCATGATTTTACGTTTTTATAAAAATATAATTTTTTTTTCAAAATTGTACCAATATTAATCAAACTAAACTACACATTTAATGTCTCATAATGCAAACTATACCACGTATTGGCTTCATAGATAAGATCTTGGAAGCTTTTAAAAGTTGAAAATGCATTGCTTGAAGAGAAAGACGTCCTGACAGGATTTGAACTAGTCAAACCGTGTGACATATGGTGGGCCGCAATTAGGCCACCGCCGCCATAATTATGTGTTTTGTGGTGTCTTCGTGGGTTTTTAAGACTATTAATACATCTCTCCTGGAGCCGTATTCCACACACCAAAACCGACATTTCTCTTTGCTCTATTCTCTCCCTCTACAATTATGCATTCTTCTGGATTTTCAAGTATTTCCTTTGAGTTTATTAGTTCTTCCACAACTATTGGAAAAAACGATAATCGACATTAAATCATTATGTTTTACGTTGATGTTTATAGCCTTCGAAGGAGACATTGAAGGACAAGAGTCATTCTGTGCAAGTTTCAACTAACAATAATTTGCTATTTTCAGATTTGATTTTACTTTTCCGTCTCGTATTTAATTCATCCGACAACGAGATACTCTCATTCTTCATATTCTTATAACTAGATCTCATCATGAATGATCAATTTAATTTTTGTACAAAATTTGGTAATCTAATAATAATACTACTATAATTTATTATTTGCGAGGATTTGATATATAATTCTTAATATTATTTATAGGTTCGTTTGTTTGATATTATTAACGATTATATATTACTTCACAATATTAATCTTCATATTATAGATTTGTCAAGTTTGAAATACAACAAATGAGAAATCTTCAGAAAAGTCCTAAAATTTTACCTTAATTTACGAAAAAATCCCAAACTAAAATTTGTTTACGAAAAAGCATGAATTACCGGTAAAAATGGCGATTTGACCCATTTTTTTCGGTTTACCGGTTTTATTACTTACATGTTTCACTAAAGTCTCATTATTTTACCTTAATTTGCGAATAAGTCCCAAAATAAAATTTACTGATGATTTGACCATTTTCTTCATGTAACATATATTTTATCGGTTTCATTGCTGACTTAGACACCTAGTCATTAAATTAGCTGATAAGATGAATACGATGGGTTATATAATGTCACATTTACTGTAAATTTGATACCCATCTCATCGACTCATTTATGACTATGTATCTATGTCGGCAATGAAACCAATAAAATGTGTGTTTCCAAGAAAAAATAGTAGAAAATGAGTTGATGTCTGATGAGATGGATATATTGGGTTACATAAGATTAGATAGACAATTTGATATTTCTTATAAACGTAAAAAATAACGCAGTTGTTGTTAGTTTATGTAATTATTGTAGTCTTCGTTGGATGTATTTTATGTTCCAAAAAGATATACAACACATCAGGATATCAAGTTTTATGCTAAACATATCATTATATAACTCAACATATCCATCTCATCATCTCATTTAATGACTAGGCGTCCGGGTGAGCAATGAAACCAGTAAAATGTATGTTACATAGAGAAAATGGTCAAATTATCAGTAAATTTTATTTTGGGACTTATTCGCAAATTAGGGTAAAATAATGAGACTTTAGTGAAACAGGTAAATAATAAAACCGGTAAACCGGAAAAATGGGTCAAATCGCCATTTTTACCGGTAATTCATGTTTTTTCGTAAACAAATTTTAGTTTGGGACTTTTTCGTAAATTAGGGTAAAATTTTAGGACTTTTCTGAAGATTTCCCTACAACAAATACACGATTCTTTGATGCTTTTCAACTATTCAAACTTACCATGAGAAAGTACGTTATCCATTGATTTGCATCCATGAGGAAAGGCCCTCTCCATATATGATCCTCCACACTTCGGAAAGGTTTTTTGTTGACTCTCCTTTTTCTTCTTGTTTCAAGAGTAGTAGATGATTGACTAGTTTCACAACTTTTAGTTTGAATTGATACAAGTTTATCACCTTTCCTAATAAGCCGGAATATAAAACTCTTGGCATTTTCTTTCCACATGCTCACAATTATTTATATAACAACTTCATAGATTGTTGGTCATTGACTCATTTCCATTACAATCCGAGTCAACTCGGCAACAGTCAGCCAAATTTCGCCAACTGTAGTTTTATGCGCCAAATTACATAAAAATCCCCATAAACACAAACAATGCAGTTTTATCGATGTCACAACCATCGACAATAGTTTACTGAAATATACGTTATACAAAAAAAAAAATACAGAAAATAAATCTTAATCGATTTCGCCTTTTTCACTTAACGTTCACAATCTTGATAATAGACGCCGTTCCGACGCGATGTAACGCCACCACCGCATCCCCCGCCTTACAAAGCCCTTTCTCCTTCGCATGTTGCAGAGCAAAATCCAAAGCTTCTTCCGTCGATTCAGCATGAGAAGCTTTCGCCGATCCGGCGGATAACACCGGAACCAAACCCCTAAAAATCAAACTATGCCTCGCCGGCGTTTCATCGCTACACGACCAGTCAAACGTATCCGTCTTAATTTCCGGCACCACCACTGACAAAATCGGCATCCCGGGCCGGTACTTCGCCACCAGCTTCGCGGTGCTTCCGCCTCTTGTCAGAACCAAAATTAGGGTTGCTCTTGATGAGTTAGCGGTTCGAACGGCGGCGGACGCTAGGCTTTCGAGTGGGCTCATCGGGACAGGGGCGTTTGCGGCGATTCGTTTGAAGACGTCGGCGTAATTGATTGTGTTTTCTGCTTCGATGCAGATTCTGGCCATGGTTTTCACGGCGACTTCAGGGTATGCTCCGGCGGCGGTTTCGCCGCTGAGCATGACACAGTCGGTTCCGTCGAGGACGGCGTTGGCGACGTCTGTGGCTTCTGCTCGCGTTGGTCGTGGGGATTTGATCATGGATTCGAGCATTTGAGTGGCGGTGACTACCGGTTTTCCTTGGAGGTTGCATTTGTAAATCATGACTTTTTGTGCTAGGAATATTTTCTCGATCGGGATTTCCATTCCTAAATCTCCACGCGCCACCATAAACGCGTCGGAGTTGGCTAGGATTTCATCAAAGTTTGCCACCCCTTCTTGATTCTCCACCTAGCCCAAGTTAAAAAAAAAAAATCCCAGATTAATATAAATATAATTTAATAATAAATTGCATAAGATATTATAAAAAATATATGTTTAAGTTTGGAAGAATATACTTTGAATACTTTTTTATTGTTCAAAAATGATTTTATAAGTTGAATATACATACATTTATATAATTTTAATGCACGTGAAACACAGATTATCAAACTGTTTTGACTGTTATACCTTTGACATAAGAAGGATGTTCTTTGCATTCTCGCCCAACAATTTTCGAACCTCAACAAGATCTGAACCTTTACGAACAAAAGACAAAGCAATCATATCGATCTTGTTAGGAACACCCCATGTCAGTATATCTTCTTTATCTTTCTCGGTCAAAGTTGGAAGGTCAACTATGACTCCTGGAAGATTAACGTTTTTTCGTTCACCAAGAACCGCAGTGTTCTCACAACGACAACGAACCAAACCCTTTTCAGTGTCACATGAAAGAACAGAGAATGAGATTGTGCCATCTGCGCACAGTATCACCATTCCTGGTTTTACATCGTAAGCTAACTTTTTGTAGCTCATGCAAATCATGGTGTTGTCACCTTTAATGTCGTAATCAGTAGAGATTGTGATTTCTTCGCCTTGTTTTAGTTGGATTGGTTTTCCATCTTTTAAAAAACCGGTTCTAATCTCTGGACCCTGAGAATATCATCAAAAGATGAATAAATGGAACTTAAAAAAAAAAAAGTTTAAAGTTGTTTTTTATTATATAATAAGCCACCAAGGTATGTGGTCCATAAAAGGTTGTTCATAGATCATAACATCTCAATGTTCGAACTTTAATAGTACAAGTTCCTCCTGTAAAAAGTTTATGTGAATGGATCTTGAAAAGTTGAGTTTAAAAATCTCCTTTAGATCATACCAGGAATTTCAAAAGTATGTATTTTTTTAAAATCTTTATTGACTATGTATTTCTTTTTCTTTTGTTAATGATTGAACAGTTGACATTTATAAAGTCATTTCAATTCAGTGAACTATACAAAGTTTAAAGGTTTTATCATATTAACATTTCACATTTTATATGACTTTAGTTTAATAAGCAACATATTTTTAATCATTATATACAGTACACCATTTTTCAATTGTTATATTGATTGAAAATTAAATTAAAAGTTATATAGAAAAAATACATACTAATTTTAAATGTACACTACTTTAAAATAACATAAGTTAAATGATTCTTACCGGCTTAAATTAATTATTAAGATTTTGAATTATTTTTATTTTTATGTTAATTATTTATTAGTTAATTTTAGTTAAAATTTTAAATTATTATTATTGATTTATATTATATTATATTATATTTTAATAAGTTAAATGACATAAAATCAAACAAAAACTCTCTTCCCGTTTATAAATAACCTATTTTAGTTATATGTCGATACATGATTTATAGATCAGTTAATGAATATTAGATTCATACATGTGAATTATTTCCTTTTCAGATCTATCAGATTGCATCTGAACTAGATCTAGTGTGTAATAATTGATATAAAGTTATCATAGTTCAAGTACCAAATATACAAATCTTTCTAAATTTACTAAATTATGCAAAAAAAAAAAAAAAAAAAATCGAATATCTAAAAGATCAGTTATTTGTTTCAATTATTGTCTATACTTTCCATTATTTGTTTCAATTATTGTCTATACTTTCCATTAGAAGGAACACAAACTGACAAATTCTCTTAAAAAACAGAGAGTTTGCTAGATTCAGACATCGATCGTTGCCATGGCTGAATGGAAAACAAATCGCGTAGCCATGACCAATAAGGACGAGCTTATAGATCTAATTAGATCTAATTAACGAAACATAGCATCAAATGATAATGAAAAAGTCAACATCCCAACAAAATTGGGGACTAGATTAGACTTAGTATGAACACAAAATAGTGATCGAATCAATATCAGAATTCAGAAGTAGTCAATTTTACCACCGAAGTCAAAATTAAATCTGTATCAGATGCATAAACACTTAGAAGAATTAGACATTGCTGTGTATATGATGCGAGAAACAGATTGCAAACAATCGATCGATTAGTGGAGATCTAGTAGAGAATAGAGACGACGTACTTTGGTATCGAGCATGACTGCACAGAGAATACTGGTGTTATCCATGGCAGTTTGGAGATTATCAAGCGTTTCCTGATGATACTCATAAGATCCATGTGAGAAGTTGAATCGAGCTACGTTCATTCCAGCTTTCAACAGTTTCTCGACCATAGTAACAGATCTAGAAGCGGGTCCCAAAGTGCAAACGATCTTAGTTCTCGGCCTCCTCACGCCAATTTCTTGCAGACTCTGATCGGTCTTCATCTGGTCCATGTTTGCTAAGATCTAATCGGTATCAGATCAAATCAAGTTGACTGATCTGTTCTCAAATGAAAATTTGAGATGAAAAAGCTCTGATTTTTGGATGGGAGATAAGGAAGTTTTGTGGAGACTGACGAAATGAAAGTGATGTGAAAGTGAATGAAAGCCATGGGGTCGATGGTGGGTATCTAGAGTTAGTTTATTCATGAATAATGGCACATGCTTGATGATTCATCCCACGATGTGATCGACCCAACCGAAATCTTTTACCTTTTTGGTTCCTTTCTTGTCTTTGTAATTAAGAAGAACTTTTGCCCTAATTCGTAAAGTGTCAATCATTAGCTACTACAACCTAATATTTGTAGTATTTTATGTTTTAATTATTTGATAGAACACTCATGTATGCAATGATATTAGGTCATGGGGTATACACGGCACAAAGAGGTCTCATGGCCAGGTCCACGCCACGGTCGTGCAAACCACCCGGAGGGTGCCATTGTGCAACGTGTGTGGTCCGTCGTGGTATATACTATATACTATGGAATGCAACGGCCAATTAGAAAATACAGGTGAGTTTCCTAGGACAACAGCTATAAAAATTAGAAAAAAAATTTAATTAAAACCATTTTTTCTTTCTATAAATATTACCATTTACTATAATTTTTTTCATACTATAAACAATGATATCTGAATCTCCAATAATCTGGAGTATCGTATATTTCACTATATATATGGATTACAAAATACAAGATAACATAATTTAAATACAACAAATAGCCTATCAAGTAGGACTAGATAATCTTGGTTTTGAGATGGTACTCTTATCGTTAATACCCCCCGTCAAGCTGGAAGGTGGAGGTCCAACACACAGCTTGGATTGAAATCGTTCAAACAACGGACGAGGAAGACTCTTAGTAAACAGACCGGCCACCATTTTAGTGGTAGGAATGAACCGCGTGAGTAACTTACCAGAAGTAACCAACTCTCTAACAAAATGATAATCTATGTCGATATGTTTGGCACATTTATGAGCAACTGTGTTCTGTCTCAGAAATATAACACTTCTGCTATCGAAGTATAAACAAGGCGTTGGAGAGATGGGAATATGAAGCTCACGTAGGAGATGAGTGATCCAAATCATTTCAGACGTCGTATTACCCATTGCCCTATACTCAGATTCATAGCTAGAACGTGACACAGTAGGTTGCTTTTTAGCACTCCAAGAGACAATGTCACCACCAAGAAAGATGGAGTATCCATACGTGGAACGCGTGTCTCAACACAACGTGCCCAGTCGGCATCGGAGTAGGCAACAAGAGGAATATTAGGAGACCGTGTGTAAGTTAGACCAAAGGAAACAGTTCCCTTGACATAGCGAAGAATGCGCTTGACTGCTTGAAAGTGAGCAGTAGTTGGTGCATGAAGAAATTGGCTAACCTGATTTAAAGCATAAGAGAGGTCAGGTCTAGTGATTGTAAGATATTGTAAGGAACCAACTAATGACCGATACAGAGTTTGATCATGAAATGGTTCACCGGAAGTAGTAAGCCGTTTAGAAGTAGCAAGTGGAGTATGTACTGGTTTGCCGTCCAATAAACCAACTCTTGATAGAATATCCAAGGCATATTTAGTCTGAGTGAGAAACAAGCCATCTGGAGTGTACAGAACCTCAAGACCCAAGAAATAACTCAGCTTACCTAAGTCTTTAATAGCAAATTCCTGATGGAGGCGTTGGATGAAGGTTGCTATTGAGTGTTGGTTATTCTCAATGAGAATTATGTCATCAACATAAACAAAGAGAAAAAGAATGGAGGATCCATGTTTAATCATGAATAACAAAGGATCAGCATGGCTACACGTAAAACCCACTTGAGTGAGAAATGAACTCAAGCGCTGAAACCAGGCGCGTGGGGCTTGTTTTAAGCCATAAAGAGCATTCTTAAGACGAAAGACGTGATCCAGGAACTGGGAATCAATGAACCCCGGTGGTTGCTCCATGAAAACAGTTTCGCTTAGATGTCCATTGAGAAACGCATTATTAACATCAAGTTGATGTAAGGGCCAATTTTGATGAACAACAAGTGATATAATAATACGCACTGTTGAGGCTTTAACAACAGGGCTAAAGGTGTGAGAGAAGTCGAGACCTGGAATCTGATTGAAACCTTGAGCAACTAAGTGGGCTTCTTAACAATCGATAAAACCATCCGATCGATATTTGGTGCGGAAGACCCACTTGGTGCCAACAATGTTGAAAACATTAGATCGTGGAACAAGATCCCAAGTATCATTGTTTTTGAGGGCCCGTATTTCATCATGGATAGCTTGGAGCCACTTAGAGTGTTTTGCAGCAGATTTGAAACCTTTTGGATCTTTTTGAGCAAAAAGAGTTGTATGCAAGTTTGTGGATAAAATGGTTGTAAAACCAAGAAATGTACGGGGCTTTGAAATCCCAGCCTTCCCTCGAGTGAGCATCGGATGAGCTGATTGAGGAACAACGGCTGGAGTGAGCGGATCTGGGCACTGAGGCGAAGCCGATGAATGGGCTGGGACGGGTCCGGTTGAATCCAATTGAAGTACCGGTTGCTGAGGAATGGGTTGGGCCAGGTCCGGACATAAGCGACATGGACTTGGACCAGTGTTTGTTGCGACAACAGGCTGGGTAATCGGATCATCAGGAGGCTGTGAGAAAATTACAGGTATCGCACAAGCTTCTTCGAAAGTTGCAAGTAGTAAATTAGCATCTGCAGTTTCAGAATTATTGCCAGTGAATGGAAAATTTGTTTCATCGGATTTTATGTGGCGGGTTGTGTAAATTTTGGAGGTGGACATGTCAAGACAATGATAACCTTTGTATTGTGTACTATATCCGATGAAGACACATGGAATACTTCTAGGAGCAAGCTTGTGGTATGAGTAGTTGCGACGATATGGGAATACCCGACAGCCAAAGACGCGGAAGACATGGAAATTTGGTTGAGTGTTAAAAAGAAGCTCGAATGGTGATTTGTTATTTAACACCTGGGATGGCAGTCTATTAATGATATAGACGGATGAATTGAAGGCATCGAACCATAGAGATGCAGGAGCACTAGCATTAAATAACATTGCAAGACCAGTTTCAGTGATGTGGCGGTGTTTTCATTCAGCGCGACCATTTTGTTCAGGTGTATATGAACAGGAGATTCTATGATGAGTACCATTGTTAGAAAACATAGATTTAACTTAATTGTTGATGAATTCTGTGCCACCATCACTTTGGAAAACCTTGACCTTGCGAGAGAATTGGGTTTGAACAAAGGTCAAAAAACTTTTTAGTACAATTTTGAAGTCTGATTTGTGCTTTAATGGGTAGAACCAAGAAAACCTGGAAAAGTCGTCCACGAAGATAGCATAATACATATATCCATCAGTAGATGGGATGGGTGCAGGTCCCCATAAATCACAATGAATCATATCCAACACATATGGTGAACATTTTTCATTAATATAAAATGGAATCTTGTGACTTTTGGAAAGTTCACAAGATGAGCAAATATCAGGTTTGGGTAAAAGAGAAGTAACAAATAAATGACCATGTTTATGTAATAATGAAATAACAGAAAAAGAGACATGTCCTAATCTACTATGCCAAAGCTCATATGACGCTCGCAGCCTGCTCGAATTTAACTAAGAAACCAAAGCTTGATCTCCACACCCAAGCACATAGAGACCATTATCAACTCTGCCCTTTGTTAGAACCTCCTTGGTGTGTCTTTTCTGGATTGCAAATTTGTCATTAGAGAACAAAACATCAATAGGAGAATCAGTTGTTAACTTACTTATAGAAAGAATTTTTTTTGTTAATTTTGGGACCACAAGGACATCTGCAAGGTTAATATATTTAGTAATGGATGCATTTCCAATTCGTAAGATGTGGAGAATATTACCGTTTCCAAAGGCTACATGCTCGTTTCCTGTGTAGGAAGTGGAGGTAGTGAGATTATTAGCATTTGGTGTCATGTGTGTAGATGCACCCGAATCGACATACCAATCAGAAAAGGCATCAGTGGTATGACATTTGGCAACAAAGGCATGAGCTAAATTTGCATCAATGGATGATGGTCCACGTTGAGCAAAGGTTGAAAGATCCGGACATTGGGAAGCATAGTGTCCATCCTTGCGGCATAATTGGCAGTGGGGTGATCTCCTACCACGACCCCTGCCATATGTGTGACCACCACGAGAGCCTCGTGAGTAGGAGCCATGATTTGAAGAGGCGGAGGAGCAAGAAGATTGTGCATTAAATGCAACCGGTGGAGTACCATATCCGTGCATTGAACGTAGAAAAAGCTCATGTCCCTCAGCAGAAGCAAGAAGATCTTGAAAGGAAGGACTTAGTTTGACAGCCCTGTGAGCTGTGGAGAAGGTTTCGAAAGAAGACCCAAGACCGCATAGAAACCAATGATTTTTGTCTGCTTCATCCACCGGGTGACCAATGGCGGCTAGCTAGTCACAAATGGATTTATACTTACGCCCATAATCTGAAACAGATAGAGTACCTTTCTGAATTTGGCGCAATGCATCTCGTAAATTATGCATTTTTTCTATCGAATCGTGACTGTAGGCAGACTTAAGTGTGGTCCAGACATCACGTGAAATAGTGAGCCCAAGGATTTCTGCCATGTATTCTTCAGTAAGGGAGTCTTGAACAATCAACATTGCTCGTTGATCGGCCTCCAACCAGACAGAGTAGAGAGGATTAGGGGATGATTTGCCTTCGAGCATGACTTCTAGAGCAGGAGCGACAGTTGTACCGTCAACATGATCAAGCAGATTTTGATAGCGAAGGAGTGGAGTAATCTGATTTTTCCACAGTAAGTAATTTGTGGATGAAAATTTAATTGTCAACATATGGAGAATGGTGTTGAGGGTGAGAGCTCCATCAGTAGACGAAGAACCAGTTACCATGATGATGAAAGATGAGAAGAATAGGGTCGACTGATGAGAGAAGAAGAAGGGATCGAGATTTTTAGGCTGATACCATATAAATAATGATATCTGAATCTCCAATAATCTGGAGTATTGTATATTTCACTATATATAAGGATTACAAAATACAAGATAACATAATTTAAATACAATAAATAGCCTATCAAGTAGGACTAGATAATCTTGGTTTTGAGATGGTAGTCTTATCGTTAATACATACCATTCTTTTTTTCCTCTACTACACACACCACAATACTTACAAATATAATTTTCACAACAACAAAACTTCCAAACCCAACATCTTTCTCAATGATAACAACAAACACCGATGCCCGAAATATACAACAATATACTAACATCCCTACAGTTGGAATGGAAGGCTCCTGTTGAATGTTTAAACTACACTTAAAGTCAAGAAATAGAGGTGAAGGTAACCCAAATATCAACATATTAGGACTATGATGGAACATAAAACACTCAAATTTGTCCCAATGCAACTTTATCTCGGACAAAGTGTAAGTCAATGTCAATGTCCTTTTTATCTTGATGTTGAACCACGTTTTTGGAGAGATAAACAACACTAACATTATAACAATAGACAATTATAGCATAAGTGGCTTACGAATCCAACACGTTTCAGCAACGCCGTTGGCAAGGTCTCGGTTCTTGAATTCAACACTAGATCGAGAGATGATGCCTTGCATTTGGAGACATGGACAATAAAATTTAACCAAGAAAAACACAATAAACGGGTGTGGATCGAGAATTGGTCAGAAAACATGCCTAGTCAGCATCAGATGCTAAAATGTGCCTCACGAGGTTCGTACATGTGAAGGCAAGCTTGATCAACTGCATATGCAATATTATATTGAGTAAAAGTTTGATATTAAAGAACACCTACAAGGTTGCAATATAAAGACAAAACATCAATTTGTAGGCCAAAACTATGGATTTTTGTACATGTATCAACAAGGTACGATCAGGCTTGAAATTGAGCATGTTGGATCTCTTCAAAATTTCCAAAGCATACTTTCTTTGCAACAAAAACATTTTGTGATGATCTCGAATGGCAGTAGTACAAAAGAAGTAGTTAAGTTCCCTAAGTGCTATCATAGAAAACTGAGTGCCAACACAGTTGAGATAATTCTCAAAAGATCAGAAGATGAAGTGCTCATTATAATATCATCAAAATATAAAAGTAAAAATAGTGGTATGAGATCCTTATTAATAAATAAACAATAATAAGCCATATCGATTGTGAGTGAAACTATAAGAACCTGAAAATAAGAGAGATTTGACTTTTTGTAAAATATTGGTCAAAAGGACAAAATGGTCATTAATGAGAATTTAGCAAGTTTATGAAGTTGTGACTTCATGAAAATGGCCAAGATGAGTTTAAGTCACTTATAAGAGGTAAGATGAGTAAGTTCAAGAGAAAGAATGCATGAGAAGATGCATTTTAGTTAAAAGGGTAAAAATGGGTATTTATATGGTTTTTAGGCCAAGTTTGTGAGTTAATATATTAATACCCATATTAATTCAATGACAAATGACTTAACATAGTTGTAGATTATCTTCATGCTTTTTCATGGATATAAATATCATAGAAAACGAGTATATAACGAATATGTTATGCACTTTAGAAGTTGGGGGAAAAGTTGTCCCCAGAGCTAGAATGGAATCAGGAATGCACTTTGCTGATCTCCAGGTACCACGACGAGGTAAGCAGATCGCCACGACATTGTGGCGTAAGTTGGTAGCCATTGAACGAAGTCAAATGGTCACCACGACGCGGTGGAGACCCCACCACGAGGCGATTTCGAGTCCAGAACATAGGTTTTAACTTGTTAAAAGCTCATTTTGATCCATATTATTTGGAGATCGATTATAAGGTCAAAGGTGGCAATTTTGCTACCAATTTCATGGCAAAAGAAGCTTGAAATGATGGGTTGTTAGGATTTTCATCCTCTCCACATTGAGGCATGATTTCTCCATTTTGGTGAAATGTTTGAATTGGTTAGATTGCTTGGTTTGATCAGCCTATAGATTAAGTATGATATTATTGATAGTGTCTAGACGCTTTAACCAAACGTAGAAAGTGATTTCCCTTGTGGAATCAATCCAATGAGAGTTAGGGTTTGAAACCCTAACTAGTTGTTATGTGTATTGATGCATTACACTAGATTATAATGAATTAAGTAGTATGGGATGCTTAATTCATTGGTTGGAACATATTAAGAGATAGAAATTAAAAAGATATAATTATGATCCATTAAATGTTCACTTTGACCTTAAGAGTCATTAAGCTCTTAATAGACTTAGACAAGTATTAAGGAACTTGTATATGTGTATGAATAGGCCTAAGAGCAAAGAAGATTGATCAAGGCACATCAATGGATGAATTGAAGAAAAAGGGACAATTAGTCTTCACTAACTAACAGGGTAGGTTATTACTCTCACTCTCACACACACACACACTCTCTCTCTCTCTCTCTCTCTCTCTCACTCCCTCTCTCTCAGATTATGTTATATGTTTATTTATATGCATGTATGTATGTTGGTATTTAAGAGTAATGTATCTGACCAGTACATAGAGGAAGAGAGAATAAGATTATATGTACTATAATCCCATGTAAGATTATGTGCTTGTGGTTATACATTTAAGATCATGTATTTGAGCATGTATGTATAACCAAAGTATGTACAGATGTATAAGGAAAAGACAAGGGTATTATGAGTAATACCCATAAGAGTAGATAAAGAAAGAATGAGATTATATGTATTATAATCCTATATATGAGTAGATGATGAGAAAGGTATATGTTGATACTTAAGAGATTGTAGATAGAGACATAGTATGATCATATGGAGTATAATCATAAGTATATGTATGTTTATCTAGACATTAATGGTATTATGTAGAATATCTATATGTGAATAGATAACGATAAAGATTAAGTGCTTAATGAGTTAAGTAGTAGATGTGTAGTAGAAGATCTCTTGATGAGATATAGAGATAGATTGTCTATGGGACAAGAGTTATGTGACGAGTCACATAAAAGAGTTAGAGAAGTGTAGAAACATGAATCCTTTAGGAATGAGATAGAGATTCCTTTAGGAGTAAAAATATGATTCCTTCGGGAACAGAGAGTATGATTCCTACGGGAATAATAGTATGATTCCTTCGTGAATGAGATTATGTCCATGTACGGAAAGAGATGATCATCCCTTTGGGGTGTAGATAGATGTTTCCTGCGAGAATAAAAATTGTGTATAGAGAAAAGGTTCCATGAGTGGAACAAGGAAAGAGAGTTCTTTTATGAACTTAGATAAAATCCATGATGGATTATAAGTAAGGAATTCGTGAGGGATTCAAGAGAAGAATAATGATTAAGGATCCACGAGGGATCATAAGAGAGAGGAGTAGGATCAAATGAGTGTACCCAGTAATGAGAGTGGGATGTCATTTCCCTTGGAATATAGATGAGAGTATGGTGTGAGATGAGACTATTGGGTCTAGATGAGAATAGAATGTTAAGGAATTATAGTTGAGAATATAAAGATGAAGAGTAAGAAGAGTATGAGACAAGCATTCTAAGAGTAAGAGATGTGTCAAAAGTAGAATAAGAATATGAGAAGAGCATGCATAAAGTATGTGCAGACCAAACAGTGTATGAGAAAGAAAAGAGATGTAGAAATAAGAGAATGAGAGAGATAAAGAAATAGAAGATAGAGTATGTGTAGAGTATAAAATGAGCCTGAGAAGAGACTAGGATAGATAAAAGAGATAAATGAATGAGAAGAATAACAGTGTATTCTATTAGAGAAGACGAGTAGAACATAGAGTATGAGAATGAAAGAATATAATGCTAAGGCATGAGAAAGGCTAAAAGAAAACATATAGATGATATGAGAAAGAAAAGAAGAGTAGAGATGAAAATAAATGAGAAAATAGAAGAAGAGATAGAAAGATAAAAATAAAGAGAATATAAAGATGGATGAGGAAAGAGAACATAAAGATATAATATGTGAAAGATAAAAAAAGATTTGAAAAAGAGTAGATAAACATGAAAACAAATAATAATATAACTCACCAGACCTGTTTTCTGATGTAGTAGATATTTTCATGTTTTGTAAGTTCGGGTAGCAACCATGGTACGTGAGAAGATAGGAGCACAGGGGGTTAGAATAAAAGAATAGTTTTTATTATTGCTTATTTAATAGATAGATTTTATTGTAAACCCGGGATTGAGCATGAGCTGTAAAGTGTTTTAACTGTTATAGAATTCTACAAATTGTTAGAAAACTTTGATATATCCATGTAGATGTATGTGTAGAAAATCTGGGTCGTAACAATTGGTATCAGAGCCATAGTTTAGGTGAATTAGGTTTGGTATATCCATACCTACACTTAAACAGTGGGAGATGAAATAGAAGCAGAGATTATAAGGTGGTTTTATGATAAATTATGCTATGAGATTTAAGTACATGGTTGTAGATATGTGCATACAAACAACTCGAGAACACGAGTTTAGTAGAATTACCAACCAAGAGGGTCCGGGTCTAGTATGTTAAGAAGAAAGAAAGAAAAATCATTTTGTGAAATGATATAAGAATAGGATTTCTAGTTAAATAGATGCCAATGTAGAAAGAATGATATTATGATATCATGATAGAAAGATGTGTTAGAGATGACGTGTCCTTGTAGATAGACAATAGATAGAGTATGTGTCCTTAAGAAGAAGAGATAATGAAGATTAAAGAATGGGGACAGATAAAGGGACAGAAAGAGAAAGAGATGGGAGTATGGAGAAAGAGTGGTAGAAAAAATGTGACATAAAGAGTATGAGGGTTGGTATGCCCAAAGAAAGAAAAGAAAGATAGAGAAAGTCTATCATATAAAGATTCTTAGGTCAAAGAGTCAAGAAGTCAAAGAGTGTACTAGTGAGTACAAGAGTAGATTGTCATTGCTTGAGAGCAAGTTGCTACGAAGAAAAGAAAGTTCATTGTGAGATGGAAGGTTTATAAGACATGACGAGTAGATCTTGCACCACATCATTGATGATATAGTGATAACACTGACCAGATATAGTGTGACATCCCCTATTTTTCATAACCGATTTTTTTTCTTTACGCTTTAAAAATCATAATATCTTTATTTGTGGAAAATCCTAGTATATTAAAATCTTTTGAGTACAAATGATTGTCTCAAATAATAAAATCCTAAGGATGTCATAATCGATACACAACATACGTTACAATGTAAAGACCTAACGACCCTGAATGCTATTGCAGGTCTTCTCTTCAATCACTCAACATCCTACTCAAGTGTTCAACAATCTAAACACCACTACCTGTGATACATATAAAATGAGTGGTTAATGTTGGGAAACCTATTGAGATACATAGGTTTTCAATCCCACAATGTTTTAATGATAATTATACATATATCTCAAACCTGTAAAACCAATTGTTATGATCAACAAATATATATAATATCTATAAGACAATCTACCCCATCCCGTCGATCCTCACATACTGATCCTATATAATGACCTTACGAGATCTAACCAGAAGGATCAATGTGAACAAAAAGTTGACTATGTAACTTCGGGGATTCATTGGCAGTAAACGAGGATCAATAAAGACAACAAATGAAGGGAATGGAGCAAGTCACATGAACGACTGTTCACCAATTGTAACATCTGTGTTGCAGGTATTAATTTAATTGTTATTTTTATTTTGTTTTGGCCTGGCCACGACGTGTCATTGGAGTGCCACAACGTGGCACTCAATCAATGAAGAACGCACATCTGCGCTTAGCCACGACGTGCCAATGTATGGCCACGACGTGGCAGCCGTTTTGGGCCTAAAACCCTAATCTTGGGGTTGGTGCCCTATTTAAGGACACTACATCCTAGGGTTGCCTCATTTGGTAGCCTCCACCCTCTGAGAATGAACCCCCATCCAAACGCTAGCTCCATTTTGTGCTTTGTGAGCTTAAACTCCATTTTTCTGAAGTTTGAAGGAAGAAGGAGCTTTTGGTGTTGCTTATAAGTGTGGTTCCAGCTGAGATCCGTTATCTACATCTCATTTCTACATCTTTAGAGGTATAAAGTCTTTACCCTGACCATTGTTTCCCTAGATCTAGTTCTAGGTCAATTTCATGAGTTTTGTCCCAAATCCTCTTATTTATGGAGTTGGAGTGAACTCCAGAACCTTTTTGTGCAATGGTTAATTTCTGCACCTTGGGGTTGGTTGGAAAGTTGGTTTGCATGGCTCTTTGAGTATAATCATGGCTTGGTGTTGTCATTAGGAATTTGCAGGTTGAGATCTTGTCATAATAAGATGTATTAATGGATAAAGTTGGAAACTTTATTCATCAAGACCATGAGGAGGACCAGATCTAGAAGTTTGATCTGTTGGGATTGGGGCAAAGTAGCTTAATCCATTAAGTCTTTGCTGACCAGTGCCTACATCGTTGCTACCTGGTGCCATGGTGTGGCGACTTGTGTCTTCGTGACCATCTCGCTAGACAATTGCCACGGCATAGCCCGCAATGGTTACACTGTAGGAGTTGATCAATTGTTGAATATTTTGTCTTGGAGTGGCCACAACGTGGCCATAAGGGGCCACGTTGTGGAGGCTTGTCAAGTTGACTTTGACCATTGACTTTTTTCTATAGTTGACTTTTGGTCAACTTTGAGTGGGTAGTTTTTATTGTTGTTAGGTGTTTTGTAGTACCAGTCTCCATTGTGTGAGAGTTATCTTGATTTAGCTGCTATATATGAGGTGAGCCTTCTCACTGTATTACTTGTGTAGTAGTGTATGCATGCTAACCAGCTAGGTCTTACTTGTTGATGTGTTTTGTGTAACTATGTTGCTGATATTTCTTGGACAACTGTGAGTCCACGGGACTGCTGATAGTCCCCATGGTTGCTAATAACCCTTGAAATGTGCTGTTAATCCACATGGTTGCTGATAACACATAGTTGTTTTTTTGTTGAGTTTTATGTGATATT